>NW_026278493.1:0-4192 GCF_023373465.1 Oncorhynchus keta | reverse complement strand
GGACAGGTTCAGGATTCAGCCAGCAGAGGGGACAGGTCCAGGGTTCAGCCAGCAGAGGGGACAGGTCCAGGATTCAGCCAGTAGAGGGGACAGGTCCAGGGTTCAGCCAGTAGAGGGGACAGGTCCAGGGTTCAGCCAGTAGAGGGGACAGGTCCAGGGTTCAGCCAGTAGACGGGACCAGGTCCATAGCCAGCAGAGGGGACAGGTCCATAGCCAGCAGAGGGGACAGGTCCATAGCCAGTAGAGGGGACAGGTCCATAGCCAGCAGAGGGGACAGGTCCAGGATTCAGCCAGCAGAGCGGACAGGTCCAGGATTCAGCCAGCAGAGCGGACAGGTCCAGAGCCAGGAGAGGGGACAGGTCCAGAGCCAGGAGAGGGGACAGGTCCAGAGCCAGAGAGGGGACAGGTCCAGAGCCAGTAGAGGGGACAGGTCCAGAGCCAGTAGAGGGACAGGTCCAGAGCCAGCAGAGGGGACAGGTCCAGGGTTCAGCCAGTAGAGGGGACAGGTCCAGGATTCAGCCAGTAGAGGGGACAGGTCCAGGATTCAGCCAGTAGAGGGGACAGGTCCAGGGTTCAGCCAGTAGAGGGGACAGGTCCAGGGTTCAGCCAGTAGAGGGGACAGGTCCAGGTTCAGCCAGCAGAGGGGACAGGTCCAGGGTTCAGCCAGCAGAGGGGACAGGTCCAGGGTTCAGCCAGCAGAGGGGACAGGTCCAGGGTTCAGCCAGCAGAGGGGACAGGTCCAGGGTTCAGCCAGTAGAGGGGACAGGTCCAGGGTTCAGCCAGTAGAGGGGACAGGTCCAGGGTTCAGCCAGTAGAGGGGACAGGTCCAGGGTTCAGCCAGTAGAGGGGACAGGTCCAGGGTTCAGCCAGTAGAGGGGACAGGTCCATAGCCAGCAGAGGGGACAGGTCCATAGCCAGCAGAGGGGACAGGTCCAGGTTCAGCCAGTAGAGCGGACAGGTCCAGAGCCAGCAGAGCGGACAGGTCCATAGCCAGTAGAGGGGACAGGTCAAGCCAGGAGAGGGACAGTCCAGGCCAGAGAGGGACAGGTCCAAGCCAGTGAGTGACAGCCAGAGTCAGGAGAGGGACAGGTCCATAGCCAGTAGAGGGACAGGTCCAGGTTCAGCCAGTAGAGGGGACAGGTCCAGAGCCAGTAGATGGGACAGGTCCAGAGCCAGAGAGGACAGGTCCATAGCCAGCAGAGGCAGGTCAGAGCCAGAGGGGACAGGTCCAGAGCCAGGAGAGACAGTGAGCAGGGACAGGTCCAGAGCCAGCAGAGGGGACAGGTCCAGGGTTCAGCCAGCAGAGGGACAGGTCCAGGGTTCAGCCAGCAGAGGGACAGGTCCAGGTTCAGCCAGCAGAGGGGACAGGTCCAGGATTCAGCCAGTAGAGGGACAGGTCCAGGATTCAGCCAGTAGAGGGGACAGGTCCAGGATTCAGCCAGTAGAGGGGACAGGTCCAGGGTTCAGCCAGTAGAGGGGACAGGTCCAGGGTTCAGCCAGTAGAGGGGACAGGTCCAGGGTTCAGCCAGTAGAGGGGACAGGTCCAGGGTTCAGCCAGTAGAGGGGACAGGTCCAGGGTTCAGCCAGTAGAGGGGACAGGTCCAGGGTTCAGCCAGCAGAGGGGACAGGTCCAGGGTTCAGCCAGTAGAGGGGACAGGTCCAGGGTTCAGCCAGTAGAGGGGACAGGTCCAGGGTTCAGCCAGTAGAGGGGACAGGTCCAGGGTTCAGCCAGCAGAGGGGACAGGTCCAGGGTTCAGCCAGTAGAGGGGACAGGTCCAGGTTCAGCCAGTAGAGGGGACAGGTCCAGGGTTCAGCCAGCAGAGGGACAGGTCCAGGGTTCAGCCAGCAGAGGGGACAGGTCCATAGCCAGTAGAGGGGACAGGTCCATAGCCAGCAGAGGACAGGTCCATAGCCAGCAGAGGGGACAGGTCCAGGATTCAGCCAGCAGAGGGGACAGGTCCAGAGCCAGGAGAGGGGACAGGTCCAGAGCCAGCAGAGGGGACAGGTCCAGAGTCCAGGCAGAGGGGCACAGGTCCAGAGCTCAGCTAGAGAGGACAGGTCCAGAGCCAGGAGAGGGGACAGGTCCATAGCCAGTAGAAGGGACAGGTCCAGGGTTCAGCCAGTAGAGGGGACAGGTCCAGAGCCAGTAGAGGGGACAGGTCCATGAGCCAGTGAGAGGGGACAGGTCCATAGCCAGCAGAGGGGACAGGTCCAGGGTTCAGCCAGTAGAGGGACAGGTCCAGGATTCAGCCAGTAGAGGGGACAGGTCCAGGGTTCAGCCAGCAGAGGGGACAGGTCCAGGGTTCAGCCAGCAGAGGGGACAGGTCCAGGGTTCAGCCAGCAGAGGGGACAGGTCCAGGGTTCAGCCAGTAGAGGGGACAGGTCCAGGGTTCAGCCAGTAGAGGGGACAGGTCCATAGCCAGTAGAGGGGACAGGTCCATAGCCAGTAGAGGGGACAGGTCCAGGTCAGCCAGCAGAGGGGACAGGTCCAGTAGCCAGCAGAGGGGACAGGTCCAGGTTCAGCCAGCAGAGGGGACAGGTCCAGGTTCAGCCAGCAGAGGGGACAGGTCCAGGATTCAGCCAGCAGAGGGGACAGGTCCAGGATTCAGCCAGCAGAGGGGACAGGTCCAGGTTCAGCCAGCAGAGGGGACAGGTCCAGGGTCAGCCAGCAGAGGGGACAGGTCCAGGGTTCAGCCAGCAGAGGGGACAGGTCCAGGGTTCAGCCAGCAGAGGGGACAGGTCCAGAGCCAGTAGAGGGGACAGGTCCAGAGCCAGTAGAGGGGACAGGTCCAGAGCCAGTAGAGGGGACAGGTCCAGGTTCAGCCAGTAGAGGGGACAGGTCCAGGGTTCAGCCAGTAGAGGGGACAGGTCCAGGGTTCAGCCAGTAGAGGGACAGGTCCAGGGTTCAGCCAGTAGAGGGGACAGGTCCAGGTTCAGCCAGTAGAGGGGACAGGTCCAGGGTTCAGCCAGTAGAGGGGACAGGTCCAGGATTCAGCCAGTAGAGGGGACAGGTCCAGGATTCAGCCAGCAGAGGGACAGGTCCAGGTTCAGCCAGCAGAGGGGACAGGTCCAGGGTTCAGCCAGCAGAGGGGACAGGTCCAGGGTTCAGCCAGTAGAGGGGACAGGTCCAGGGTTCAGCCAGCAGAGGGGACAGGTCCAGGGTTCAGCCAGCAGAGGGGACAGGTCCAGGGTTCAGCCAGCAGAGGGACAGGTCCAGGGTTCAGCCAGCAGAGGGGACAGGTCCAGGGTTCAGCCAGCAGAGGGGACAGGTCCAGGGTTCAGCCAGCAGAGGGGACAGGTCCAGGGTTCAGCCAGCAGAGGGGACAGGTCCAGGGTTCAGCCAGTAGAGGGGACAGGTCCAGGGTTCAGCCAGTAGAGGGGACAGGTCCAGGGTTCAGCCAGTAGAGGGGACAGGTCCAGGGTTCAGCCAGTAGAGGGGACAGGTCCAGGGTTCAGCCAGTAGAGGGGACAGGTCCAGGGTTCAGCCAGTAGAGGGACAGGTCCAGGGTTCAGCCAGTAGAGGGGACAGGTCCAGGGTTCAGCCAGTAGAGGGGACAGGTCCAGGGTTCAGCCAGTAGAGGGGACAGGTCCAGGGTTCAGCCAGTAGAGGGGACAGGTCCATAGCCAGTAGAGGGGACAGGTCCAGGGTTCAGCCAGTAGAGGGGACAGGTCCAGGGTTCAGCCAGTAGAGGGGACAGGTCCAGGTTCAGCCAGTAGAGGGGACAGGTCCAGGGTTCAGCCAGTAGAGGGGACAGGTCCAGGGTTCAGCCAGTAGAGGGGACAGGTCCAGGGTTCAGCCAGTAGAGGGGACAGGTCCAGGGTTCAGCCAGTAGAGGGGACAGGTCCAGGGTTCAGCCAGTAGAGGGGACAGGTCCAGAGCCAGAGAAGGGACAGGTCCAGGGTTCAGCCAGTAGAGGGGACAGGTCCAGAGCCAGTGAGAGGGGACAGGTCCATAGCCAGTAGAGGGGACAGGTCCAGGGTTCAGCCAGTAGAGGGGACAGGTCCAGGGTTCAGCCAGTAGAGGGACAGGTCCAGGGTTCAGCCTGTTGAGGGGACAGGTTCAGGGTTCAGCCAGTAGAGGGGACAGGTCCAGGGTTCAGGCCAGTAGAGGGGACAGGTCCAGGGTTCAGCCAGTAGAGGGGACAGGTCCAGAGCCAGTCGAGGGACAGGTCCAGGGTTCAGCCAGTAGAGG
>NW_026278492.1:0-6777 GCF_023373465.1 Oncorhynchus keta | reverse complement strand
GAGAGAGGTGAAGACAGAGGGATTAGGAGAGAGAGGTGAAGACAGAGGGATAAGGATAGAGAGGTGAAGACAGATGGATAAGGAGAGAGAGGTGAAGACAGAGGGATAAGGAGAGAGAGGTGAAGACAGAGGGATAAGGAGAGAGAGTGAAGACAGAGGGATAAGGAGAGAGAGGTGTAGACAGATGGATAAGGAGAGAGAGGTGAAGACAGAGGGATAAGGAGATAGAGGTGAAGACAGAGAGGGATAAGGAGAGAGAGGTGAAGACAGAGGGATAAGGAGAGAGAGGTGAAGACAGAGGGATAAGGAGAGAGAGGTGAAGACAGAGGGATAAGAGAGAGAGGTGAAGACAGAGGGATAAGGAGAGAGAGGTGAAGACAGAGGGATAAGGAGATAGAGGTGAAGACAGAGGGATAAGAGAGATGAGAGTGAAGACAGAGGGATAAGGAGAGAGAGGTGAAGACAGAGGGATAAGGAGAGAGAGGTGAAGACAGAGGGATAAGGAGAGAGAGGTGAAGACAGAGGGATAAGGAGAGAGAGGTGAAGACAGAGGAATAAGGAGAGAGAGGTGAAGACAGAGGGATAAGGAGAGAGAGGTGAAGACAGAGAGATAAGGAGAGAGAGGTGAAGACAGATGGATAAGGAGAGAGAGGTGAAGACAGAGGGATAAGGAGAGAGAGGTGAAGACAGAGGGATAAGGAGAGAGAGGTGAAGACAGAGGGATAAGGAGAGAGAGGTGAAGACAGAGGGATAAGGAGAGAGAGGTGAAGACAGAGAGATAAGGAGAGAGAGGTGAAGACAGAGGGATAAGAGAGAGAGGTGAAGACAGAGGGATAAGGAGAGAGAGGTGAAGACAGAGAGATAAGGAGAGAGAGGTGAAGACAGAGGGATAAGGAGAGAGAGGTGAAGACAGAGGCATAAGGAGAGAGAGGTGAAGATAGAGGGATAAGGAGAGAGGTGAAGACAGAGGGATAAGGGAGAGAGAGGTGAAGACAGAGAGATAATGAGAGAGAGGTGAAGACAGAGGGATAAGGAGAGAAAGGTGAAGACAGAGGGATAAGGAGAGAGAGGTGTAGACAGATGGATAAGGAGAGAGAGGTGAAGACAGAGGGATAAGGAGAGAGAGGTGAAGACAGAGGACTAAGGAGAGAGAGGTGAAGACAGAGGGATAAGGAGAGAGAGGTGAAGACAGAGGGATAAGGAGAGAGGTGAAGACAGAGAGATAAGGAGAGAGGGTGTAGACAGATGGATAAGGAGAGAGAGATGAAGACAGAGGGATAAGGAGATAGAGGTGAAGACAGAGGGATAAGGAGAGAGAGGTGAAGACAGAGGGATAAGAAGGAGAGAGAGGTGAAGACAGAGGGATATGAGAGAGAGAGGTGGGAAGACAGAGGGATAAGGAGATAGAGGCAAAGACAGCAGGGATAAGGAGATAGAGGTGAAAGACAGAGGGGAGGGGTAAGGAGAGAGAGGTGAAGACAGAGGGATAAGCATAGCAGAGAGTGGAAGACACAGAGGGACATGGCAGAGAGAGGTGAAGACAGAGGGAAGATGTAAGGAGAGAGAGGTGAAGACAGAGAGGAGGGCAAGTTAGAGAGAGAGAGGTGAAACATGTAGATGACTAAGGAGAGAGAGGTGAAGACAGAGGGATATGGAGAGAGAGGGGGTAAAGACAGAGAGATAAGTGGAGAGAGAGGTGTGATATTGCATGACAAGGCAAGTGATGAGAGAGGTGAAGACAGAGGGATAAGGAGATAGAGGTGAAGACAGAGGGATAAGGAGAGAGAGGTGAAGACAGAGGGATAAGGAGAGAGAGGTGAAGACAGAGATAAGGAGAGAGAGGTGAAGACAGAGGGATAAGGAGAGAGAGGTGAAGACAGAGGCATAAGGAGAGAGGTGAAGACAGAGGGATAAGGAGAGAGAGGTGAGAGAGAGGTAAAGACAGGGGAAAGGAGAGAGAGGTGAAGACAGAGGCATAAGGAGAGAGAGGTGAAGACAGAGGCATAAGGAGAGAGAGGTGAAGACAGAGGGATAAGGAGAGAGAGGTGAAGACAGAGAGATAAGGAGAGAGAGAGGTGAAGACAGAGGGATAAGGAGAGAGAGTGAAGACAGAGGGATAAGGAGAGAGAGGTGAAGACAGAGGGATAAGGAGAGAAGAGGTGAAGACAGAGGGATAAGGAGAGAGAGGTGAAGACAGAGGATAAGGAAAGAGAGGTGAAGACAGAGGGATAAGGAGAGAGAGGTAAGAAGAAGACAGAGAGATAAGGAGAGAGAGAGTGAAGACAGAGGGATAAGGAGAGAGAGGTGAAGACAGAGGGATAAGGAGAGGTGAAGACAGAGGGATAAGGAGAGGTGAAGACAGAGGGATAAGGAGAGAGGGTGAAGACAGAGGGATAAGGAGAGAGAGGTGAAGACAGAGGGATAAGGAGAGAGAGGTGAAGACAGAGAGATAAGGAGAGAGTGAAGACAGAGGGGAGGAAGTGAAGGAGAGAGAGGTGAAGACAGAGATAAGGAGAGAGAGTGAAGACAGAGGGATAAGGAGAGGTGAAGACAGAGGGATAAGGAGAGAGAGGTGAAAACAGAGGGATGAGGAGAGAGAGTGAAGACAGAGGGATAAGGAGAGAGGTGAAGACAGAGTGTAACTGACCTGTGTGAGCCATACGTTGGTGGTCATGACCTGCTCTCTCTCATGCTGCAATAGAAAGAGGAACACAGCAACATTATTGGGGTGGGTTAGAGACATGATTATGTTCTGAGGTGGCTGGGTTAGAGACAGTTCATGGGCTACCCCACACACAGACACATACTCACCACACTGATGAGCTGGGCCAGTGACACCATCAGCTGAACTGTCACCAGCTCAGAACCATTGGTCGCTGGGCGGATCAGTTTGTTATAGTGGGCGGGGTTTAGCAGGTACCCACCAGCCGCTCTTCAGTATCCGCCCAGGCTGCCTGAAAATAAATAAATCATTGGTTCACAGACATGTCCATCAAACGCTTTCTATGGTGATACCAACAACAACAAAAACAAGAACAAAGGATATAGCTGAAACTGTTTAATGGGGAGGCCTTTGATGAAGCTGTATGTTAGTCTGCTCGATAACATTGTGTTCAGTATAAAGCTGGGAGTCTATGAGGCATGACGGTATTCCTCTCTGCCTGCTGGAACATGTCAGCACAGCTCTAGTCTCTCCCTGGCTCAGACGCTGACATCATATCAATGAGTCAAGCAGTCTTACTGTCTCTCCTCTCTCCCTCTCTCTCCCTCTCTCCCTCTCCCTCTCTTCCTCTCTCTCCCTCTCCCTCCCTCTCTTCCTCTCCCCTCTTCCCTATCCCTCTCTCCCCTATCCCTCTCTCCTCTATCCCTCTCTCCCTCTCTCCCTATCCCTCTCTCCCTCTCTCCCTATCCCTCTCTCCTCTCTCCTCTCTCTCTCTCCTCTCTTCCTCTCTCCCTCTCTTCCTCTATCCCTCTCTCCCTATCCCTCTCCCCTCTCCCGTATCCCTCTCTCTCCCTATCCCTCTCTCCCTCTCTCCCTCTCTCTCCTCTACTGTCTATATCTCTCCTCCTCCATCTCACTTTTCCTCCTAAACTCTTTCTCTTTCCCCCGTCCTCACCCCACTCCCACACTCCCCCCACTCCCACCTCCCCCACTCCCACACCCTCTCAGGTTGTTGTCCTTATCACTGGAGTGGCTTGGTTTTTGGCAGAGCTGTCACAATACCACACAAAGTGGAGGATAAATACGGCTGCAGGAGACTCACCACAACAACTCTGTCTCCCCTTCCCTTTATCTCTCTCTCTCTCTCTCTCTCTCTCTCTCTCTCTCTCTCTCTCTCTCTCTCTCTCTCCCCCTTCCCTTTATCTCTCTCTCCCTCTCCCCTTCCCTTTATCTCTCTCTCTCTCCCCCTTCCCCTTTATCTCTCTCTCTCTCTCCCCTTCCCTTTATCTCTCTCTCTCTCTCTCCCCTTCCCTTTCTCTCTCTTTCTCTCCTTCCCTTTATCTCTCTCTCTCTCCCCCCTTCCCTTTATCTCTCTCTCTCTCTCCCTTCCTTTATCTCTCTCTCCTTCCCTTTATCTCTCTCTCTCTCCCCCCTTCCCTTTATCTCTCTCTCTCTCCCCCTTCCCTTTATCTCTCTCTCTCTCTCCCCCTTCCCTTTATCTCTCTCTCTCTCCCCCCTTCCCTTTCTCTCTCTTTCTCTCCTTCCTTTATCCCTCTCTCTCTCTCCTTCCCTTTGTCTCTCCCCCCTTCCCTTTATCTCGCTCTCTCTCCCCCTTCCTTTATCTCTCTCTCTCTCCCCTTCCCTTTATCTCTTTCTCTCCTTTCCCTTTATCTCTCTCTCTCTCCCCCCTTCCCTTTATCTCTCTCTCTCCCCCTTCCCTTTATCTCTCTCTCTCTCTCCCTCTCTCAATTCAATTAAATTCAATTCAAGGGGCTTTATTGGCATGGGTTAACATTGCTAAAGCAAAGTAATTAGATATTATACAAAAGTGAAATAAACAATAAAAATTACAGTAAACATTACACATACAGAAGTTTCAAAACAATAAAAGACATTACAAATGGCATATTATATATATATACAGTGTTGTAACAATGTACAAATAGTTAAAGCAATAATAAGGGAAAATAAATAAGCATAAATATGGGTTGTATTTTTACATTGTGTTTGTTCTCTGCTACCTCGGCTGCCCTTCGTAGCAACAGGTCACAAATCTTGCTGCCAGATGCAATGTGAATTTCACCGGTGCAGATATGTATGTTTACCAACATTTGATTTGTTTTTGAATTCTTTGTGGATCTGATGTGATCTGGGGAAATATGTCTCTCTAATATGGTCATACATTGGGCAGGAGGTTAGGAAGTGCAGCTCAGTTTCCACCTCATTTTGTGGGCAGTGAGCACATAGCCTGTCTTCTCTTGAGAGCCATGTCTGCCTCAGCGGCCTTTCTCAATAGCAAGGCTATGCTCACAAAGTCTGTACATAGTCAAAGCTTTCCTTAATTGTGGGTCAGTCACAGTGGACCAGGTATTCTGCCACTGTGTACTCTCTGTTTAGGGCCAAATAGCATTCTAGTTTGCTCTGTTTTTTGTTAATTCTTTCCAATGTGTCAAGTATCCCCTCCTCTCTTCTCCAGACCATTTCCGGAGACCTTCTCCCTTACCTCACCTCGCTCATCAACTCATCCCTGACCGCTGGCTACGTCCCTCCCGTCTTCAAGAGAGCGAGAGTTGCACCCCTTCTGAAAAAACCTACACTCGATCCCTCCGATGTCAACAACTACAGACCAGTATCCCTTCTCTCTTTTCTCTCCAAAACTCTTGAGCGTGCCGTCCTTGGCCAGCTCTACCGCTATCTCTCTCAGAATGACCTTCTTGATCCAAACCAGTCAGGTTTCAAGACTAGTCATTCAACTGAGACTGCTCTTCTCTGTATCACGGAGGCGCTCCGCACTGCTAAAGCTAACTCTCTCTCCTCTGCTCTCATCCTTCTAGACCTATCGGCTGCCTTCGACACTGTGAACCATCAGATCCTCCTCTCCACCCTCTCCGAGTTGGGCATCTCCGGCGCGGCCCACGCTTGGATTGCGTCCTACCTGACAGGTCGCTCCTACCAGGTGGCGTGGCGAGAATCTGTCTCCTCACCACGCGCTCTCACCACTGGTGTCCCCCAGGGCTCTGTTCTAGGCCCTCTCTTATTCTCGCTATACACCAAGTCACTTGGCTCTGTCATAACCTCACATGGTCTCTCCTATCATTGCTATGCAGACGACACACAATTAATCTTCTCCTTTCCCCCTTCTGATGACCAGGTGGCGAATCGCATCTCTGCATGTCTGGCAGACATATCAGTGTGGATGACGGATCACCACCTCAAGCTGAACCTCAGCAAGACGGAGCTCCTCTTCCTCCCGGGGAAGGACTGCCCGTTCCATGATCTCGCCATCACGGTTGACAACTCCATTGTGTCCTCCTCCCAGAGCGCTAAGAACCTTGGCGTGATCCTGGACAACACACTGACGTTCTCAACTAACATCAAGGCGGTGTCCCGTTCCTGTAGGTTCATGCTCTACAACATCCGCAGAGTACGACCCTGCCTCACACAGGAAGCGGCGCAGGTCCTAATCCAGG
The DNA here is from genome assembly GCF_023373465.1 of Oncorhynchus keta. Taxonomy (NCBI): domain Eukaryota; kingdom Metazoa; phylum Chordata; class Actinopteri; order Salmoniformes; family Salmonidae; genus Oncorhynchus; species Oncorhynchus keta. Next base: position 645 of record NW_026278492.1, on the reverse strand, counting down.
CACTTGTCATCTCCCGTCTTGATTACTGCAACTCGCTGTTGGCTGGGCTCCCTGCCTGTGCCATTAAACCCCTACAACTCATCCAGAACGCCGCAGCCCGTCTGGTGTTCAACCTTCCCAAGTTCTCTCACGTCACCCCGCTCCTCCGCTCTCTCCACTGGCTTCCAGTTGAAGCTCGCATCCGCTACAAGACCATGGTGCTCGCCTACGGAGCTGTGAGGGAACGGCACCTCAGTACCTCCAGGCTCTGATCAGGCCCTACACCCAAACAAGGGCACTGCGTTCATCCACCTCTGGCCTGCTCGCCTCCCTACCACTGAGGAAGTACAGTTCCCGCTCAGCCCAGTCAAAACTGTTCGCTGCTCTGGCCCCCAATGGTGGAACAAACTCCCTCACGACGCCAGGACAGCGGAGTCAATCACCACCTTCCGGAGACACCTGAAACCCCACCTCTTCAAGGAATACCTAGGATAGGGTAAGTAAGGGTAGGTAATCCTTCTCCCCCCCAACAAGATTTAGATGCAAGTGGCTGTTCCACTGGTTGTCATAAGGTGTATGCACCAATTTGTAAGTCGCTCTGGACAAGAGCGTCTGCTAAATGACTTAAATGTAAATGTAAATGTAAAGTAATTATCTTTTTGTTTT
>NW_026278491.1:0-8386 GCF_023373465.1 Oncorhynchus keta | reverse complement strand
TGTGTGTGTGTTAGATGGAAGAGATGATCTCTGTGATCCGCGAGGTGTTCATCAGTAACTTAGACCACCTAAGATGGATGGATGTCGAGACCAAGAAGGCTGCTGAGGAGAAGGTGAGACTCACCTGCCGATGATTTCCACCTGTTGACCTCGAGCGGATCTTTTCACCTGTCTCTGTATTACCTGTCTGTCTCTGTATTACCTGTCTGTCTCTGTATTACCTGTCTGTCTCTGTATTACCTTTCTGTCTCTGTATTACCTGTCTGTCTCTCTTCTACCTGTCTCTGTATTACCCGTCTGTCTCTGTATTACCCGTCTGTCTCTCTTCTACCTGTCTCTGTATTACCCGTCTGTCTCTCTTCTACCTGTCTCTGTATTACCTGTCTGTCTCTGTATTACCTGTCTGTCTCTGTATTACCCGTCTGTCTCTGTATTACCCGTCTGTCTCTGTATTACCCGTCTGTCTCTCTTCTACCTGTCTCTGTATTACCCGTCTGTCTCTGTATTACCTGTCTGTCTCTGTATTACCTGTCTGTCTCTGTATTACCTGTCTGTCTCTGTATTACCTGTCTGTCTCTCTTCTACCTGTCTCTGTATTACCCGTCTGTCTCTGTATTACCCGTCTGTCTCTCTTCTACCTGTCTCTGTATTACCCGTCTGTCTCTCTTCTACCTGTCTCTGTATTACCTGTCTGTCTCTGTATTACCTGTCTGTCTCTGTATTACCTCTCTGTCTCTGTATTACCGTCTGTCTCTGTATTATAGATCTGTCTCTCTTCTACCTGTCTCTGTATTACCCCGTCTGTCTCTGTATTACCTGTCTGTCTCTGTGGTATTACCTGTCTGTCTCTGTATTACCTGTCTGTCTCTGTATTACTTGTCTGTCTCTCTTCTACTGTCTCTGTGTTACCTGTCTGTCTCTGTATTGCCTCTCTCTGTATTACCCGTCTGTCTCTCTTCTACCTGTCTCTGTGTGCTCCGTCTGTCTCTCTTCTGCCACCTGTCTCTGTGTGCAGTCTGTCTCTCTTCTACCCTGTCTCTGTATTTACCTGTCTGTCTCTGTATTACCTGTCTGTCTCTGTATTACCCCGTCTGTCTCTGTGTACCTGTCTGTATTACCCGTCTGTCTCTGTATTACCTGTCTGTCTCTGTATTACCCAGTCTGTCTCTCTTCTGCCTGTCTGTATTACCTAGGTCTGTCTCTGTATTGTTACCTGTCTGTCTCTCTTCTACCTGTCTCTGTATTATGTCTGTCTCCTGTATTACCAGTCTGTCTCTGTATTACCCGTCTGTCTCTCTTCTACCCGTCTGTCTCTGTATTACCTGTCTGTCTCTCTTCTCCTGTCTCTCTTCTACCTGTCTCTGACATCCGTCTGTCTCTCTTCTACCTGTCTCTTTATTACCCGTCTGTCTCTGTATTACCCGTCTGTCTCTCTTCTGCCTGTCTTCTGTATTACTCTGTCTGTCTCTGTATTACCTGTCTGTCTCTCTTCTACCTGTCTCTGTATTATAAGTCTGTCTCTCTTCTACCTGTCTCTGTTCTACCTGTCTGTCTCTGTATTTTCCGTCTGTCTCATTACCTGTCTGTCTCTCTTCTACCTGTCTCTGTATTACCCGTCTGTCTCTGTATTATGTCAGTCTCTGTATTATAGTCTGTCTCTCTTCTGCTGTATTACCCGTCTGTCTCTGTATTACCTGTCTGTCTCTCTTCTACCTGTCTCTGTTCTACCTGTCTTGTCTGCTAGTACCTGTCTGTCTCTCTTCTACCTGTCTCTGTATTACCCGTCTGTCTCTCTTCTACCTGTCTCTGTATTACCCGTCTGTCTCTCTTCTACCTGTCTCTGTATTACCTGTCTGTCTCTCTTCTACCTGTCTCTGTATTACCTGTCTGTCTCTGTATTACCTGTCTGTCTCTCTTCTACCTGTCTCTCTTCTACCTGTCTCTGTATTACCCGTCTGTCTCTCTTCTACCTGTCTCTGTATTACCTGTCTGTCTCTGTATTACCTGTCTGTCTCTGTATTACCTGTCTGTCTCTGTATTACCCGTCTGTCTCTCTACTACCCGTCTGTCTCTGTATTACACCTCTCGTCTGTCTCTTCTACTCTGTGTCATTATCACCCTCAAACTCTCCAATCCTCTATAGGCACAAGCTATCCGAGAGCGGATTGGCTACTCAACAACATCAAGAATGACACCTATCTGAATAGCAGTATAGAAATGTAGTGTTGAAGATCATAATGCATTTCATCAGTGGATGTGATACAGTGGACACAGGTTCAAACTATCATATTTGCCATTGACAGCGATGTGTTTGTGTGTTGGTGTTAGTTGAGCTACAGTGCAGAGGGTACTTTCAGAACATCCTTCAGAACCTGAACTACGTACAGAAGAAACGTCTGAGAAAGCTACGGGTCAAAGTCAACAAAGAAGTAGATCCTCCCTTTCAAAACCCATTGTCAGCACTGGCTAAAATAGCAGCCAGGCGCTAGGATTAGAGTAGTTATTAACTTCTGTTTGAAAATTCATGGAAGAGTTCATAATTAATGTGAAACATCTTCCCATCACCAGATGGGTAGCGAGACAGCCATTGTCAATGCTTTCTGCTCTTCAAGCAAAAACCAAATAGGTAACGGTCCTCTCTCCCGTCACCTCTGCTGTCATCTCCCGTCACCTCTGCTGTCATCTCCCGTCACCTCTGTCATCTCCCGTCACCTCTGTCATCTCCCGTCCCTCTGTCATCTCCCGTCACACTCTGTCATCTCCCGTCACCTCTACTGTCATCTCCCGTCCACCCCTGTCATCTCCCGTCATCTCTGCTCAGCTCCCGTCCACCTCTACTGTCATCTCCTGTCACCTCTGTCATCTCCCGTCACCTCTACTGTCATCTCCCGTCACCTCTACTGTCAGCTCCGTCACCTCTGCTGTCATCTCCGTCCTCTGTCATCTCCCGTCACCTCTGTCATCTCCACGTCACCTCTGTCATCTCCCGTCACCTCTGTCATCTCCGTGCCTCTACTGTCATCTCCGTCACCTCTACTGTCATCTCCCGTCACTCTACTGTCATCTCCCGTCACCTCTGTCATCTCCCGTCACCTCTGTCATCTCCCGTCACCTCTGTCATCTCCCGTCACCTCTACTGTCATCTCCCGTCACCTCTACTGTCATCTCCCGTCACCTCTACTGTCATCTCCCGTCACCTCTGTCATCTCCCGTCATCTCTACTGTCATCTCCCGTCACCTCTACTGTCATCTCCTGTCACCTCTGTCATCTCCCGTCACCTCTACTGTCATCTCCCGTCACCTCTACTGTCATCTCCCGTCACCTCTACTGTCATCTCCCGTCACCTCTACTGTCATCTCCCGTCACCTCTGTCATCTCCCGTCACCTCTGTCATCTCCCGTCACCTACTGTCATCTCCCGTCACCTCTACTGTCATCTCCCGTCACCTCTACTGTCATCTCCCGTCACCTCTGTCATCTCCCGTCACCTCTGTCATCTCCAAATCATCTCTCTGTCATCTCCCGTCACCTCTACTGTCATCTCCCGTCACCTCTACTGTCATCTCTCCGTCATCTCTACTGTCATCTCCCGTCACCTCTGTCATCTCCAAATCATCTCCCGTCCACCTCTGTCATCTCCCGTCACCTCTGTCATCTCCCGTCACCTCTGTCATCTCCGTCATCTCCGTCACCTCTATCGTCTCCCTCACCTCTGTCATCTCCCCGTCACCTCTGTCATCTCCCGTCACCTCTACTGTCATCTCCGTCACCTCTGTCATCTCCCGTCACCTCTACTGTCATCTCCGTCACCTCTGTCATCTCCCGTCATCTCTGTCTCTCCCGTCACCTCTGTCATCTCCCGTCACCTCTACTGTCATCTCCCGTCACCTCTGTCATCTCCCCGTCATCTCTGTCATCTCCTTCACCTCTGTCATCTCCCTTCACCTCTGTCATCTCCCTTCACCTCTGTCATCTCCCGTCATCTCCGTTACCTCTGTCATCTCCCTTCACCTCTGTCATCTCCCGTCACCTCTGTCATCTCCCGTCACCTCTGTCATCTCCCCTTCACCCTCTCTGTCATCTCCGTCACCTCTACTGTCATCTCCCGTCACCTCTGTGTCATCTCCCGTCACCTCTGTCATCTCCGTCACCTCTGTCATCTCCGTCATCTCTGTCATCTCCTTCACCCTCTGTCATCTCCTTCACCTCTGTCATCTCCCTTCACCTCTGTCATCTCCCGCCACCTCTGTCATCTCCCATCATCCGTTACCTCTGTCATCTCCCGTCACTCTCTGTCATCTCCGTCACCTCTGTCATCTCCGTCACCTCTGTCATCTCCGTCCACCTGTACTGTCATCTCCTGTCACTCTACTGTCATCTCCCAGTCACCTCTGTCATCTCCGTCACCTCTGTCATCTCCTTCACCTCTGCTGTCATCTCCGTCACTCTACTGTCATCTCCCGTCACCTCTACTGTCATCTCCCGTCACCTCTACTGTCATCTCCCGTCACCTCTACTGTCATCTCCCGTCACCTCTGTCATCTCCCGTCACCTCTGCCGTCTCCGTCACCTCTGTCATCTCCCGTCACACTCTATCATCTCCTTCACTCTCTCATCTCCCGTCACTTCTGTCATCTCCCGTCACCTCTGTGGAGTCTCCCGTCACCTCTGTCATCTCCCGTCACCTCTGTCATCTCCCGTCACCTCTGTCATCTCCCGTCACCTCTGTCATCTCCCGTCATCTCCCGTCACCTCTGTCATCTCCCGTCACCTCTGTCATCTCCCGTCACCTCTGTCATCTCCCACCTCTGTCATCTCCGTCATCTCCGTCACCTCCCGTCATCTCCCGTCACTCTGTCATCTCCGTCACCTCTCATCTCCCGTCACCTCTGTCATCTCCCATCACCTCTGTCATCTCCCGTCACCTCTGTCATCTCCCGTCATCTCCCGTCACCTCTGTCATCTCCGTCACCTCTGTCATCTCCCGTCACCTCTGTCATCTCCCGTCATCTCCCGTCACCTCCCGTCATCTCCGTCACCTCCCGTCATCTCCCGTCACCTCTGTCATCTCCGTCACCTCTGTCATCTCCCGTCATCTCTGTCATCTCCCGTCATCTCTGTCATCTCCGTCATCTCTGTCATCTCCCGTCATCTCTGTCATCTCCGTCACCTCTGTCATCTCCGTCACCTCTGTCATCTCCGTCACCTCTGTCATCTCCCGTCACCTCTGTCATCTCCGCCTCTACTGTCATCTCCCGTCGCCTCTACTGTCATCTCCCGTCGCCTCTGCTGTCGTCTCCGTCTCTGCTGTCTCTTCCACTCCTCCCGTCACCTCTACCATCTCCTCCGTCGCCTCTACTGTCTCCTCCATCACTTCTGTCACATCACTTCTACCGTCTCCTCCCGTCACCTCTACCGTCTCCTCCAGTCACCTCTACCGTCTCCTCTACCAGTCTCTTCCCGTCGCCTCTACTGTCTCCTCTGCCGTCTCTTCCCGTCGCCTCTACTGTCTCACTCCCGTCGCCTCTACTGTCTCCTCCCATCACTTCTGTCACATCACCTCTGCACTGTCTCCTCCCCGTCACCTCTGCAGGTCTCCTCCTGTCTCCTCTGCAGGTCTCCTCCCGTCGCCTCTACTGTCTCCTCTACTGTCTCCTCCCGTCGCCTCTACTGTCTCCTCCCATCACTTCTGTCACATCACCTCTACTGTCTCCTCCCGTCGCCTCTACCGTCTTCTCCCGTCGCCTCTACCGTCATCTCCCGTCGCCTCTACCGTCATCTCCCGTCACCTCTACCGTCATCTCCCGTCGCCTCTACCGTCATCTCCCGTCGCCTCTACCGTCATCTCCCGTCGCCTCTGTCATGTCCCGTCGCCTCTGTCATCTCCGTCATCTCAAGTCATCTCCGTCTCCTCTGTCATGTCTTGTCGCCTCTGTCATCTCCCGTCACCTCTGTCATCTCCCGTCATCTCCCGTCACCTTCTGTCATCTCCGTCATCTGTCATCTCCTGTCACTCTGTCATCTCTCCGTCCTTCTGTCATCTCCCGTCACCTCTGTCATCTCCCGTCACCTCTGTCATCTCCGTCCTCTGTCATCTCCCGTCACCTCTGTCATCTCCCGTCACCTCTACTGTCATCTCCCGTCACCTCTGTCATCTCCGTCACCTCTGTCATCTCCCGTCACCTCTGTCATCTCCCGTCACCTCTGTCATCTCCCGTCACCTCTGTCATCTCCCGTCACCTCTACTGTCATCTCCCGTCACCTCTACTGTCATCTCCCGTCATCTCCCGTCACCTCTGTCATCTCCCGTCACCTCTGTCATCTCCCGTCACCTCTGTCATCTCCCGTCACCTCTACTGTCATCTCCCGTCACCTCTGTCATCTCCCGTCACCTCTACTGTCATCTCCCGTCACCTCTGTCATCTCCCGTCACCTCTGTCATCTCCCGTCACCTCTGTCATCTCCCGTCACCTCTACTGTCATCTCCCGTCACACTCTAGTGATCTGTCTCCCGTCACCTCTCTGTCATCTCCGTCACCTCTGTCATCTCCGTCCACCTCTGTCATCTCCCGTCACCTCTGTCATCTCCGTCATCTCCGTCACCTCTGTCGTCTCCCGTCACCTCTGTCATCTCCCCATCACCTCTGTCATCTCCCGTCACCTCTCATCATCTCCGTCACTTCTGTCATCTCCCGTCACCTCTGTCTCTCCCGTCACCTCTGTCATCTCCCGTCACCTCTACTGTCATCTCCCATCACCTCTGTCATCTCCCGTCATCTGTCATCTCCCGTCACTCTCTGTCATCTCCATCACCTCTGTCATCTCCGTCACCTCTGTCATCTCCCGTCATCTCCGTCACCTCTGTCGTCTCCCGTCACCTCTGTCATCTCCCGTACTCTCTGTCATCTCCCGTCACCTCTGTCATCTCCCGCCACTTCTGTCACCTCCAGGTCACCTCTGTCATCTCCCGTCACCTCTGTCATCTCCGTCACCTCTACTGTCATCTCCAGTCACCTCTACTGTCATCTCCCGTCCCACCTCTCTGTCATCTCCCCGTCACCTCTGTCATCTCCATCACCTCTGTCATCTCCGTCACCTCTGTCATCTCCCGTCACCTCTGTCATCTCCCGTCACCTCTGTCATCTCCCGTCACCTCTACTGTCATCTCCCGTCGCCTCTACTGTCATCTCCCGTCGCCTCTACTGTCATCTCCCGTCGCCTCTACTGTCATCTCCCGTCGCCTCTACTGTCATCTCCCGTCGCCTCTACTGTCATCTCCCGTCACCTCTACTGTCTCTTCCCGCCTCCTCCCGTCACCTCTACCGTCTCCTCCCGTCGCCTCTACTGTCTCCTCCCATCACTTCTGTCACATCACCTCTACCGTCTCCTCCCGTCACCTCTACCGTCTCCTCCCGTCTCCTCTACCGTCTCTTCCCGTCGCCTCTACTGTCTCCTCTACTGTCTCCTCCCGTCGCCTCTACTGTCTCCTCCCATCACTTCTGTCACATCACCTCTACTGTCTCCTCCTGTCTCCTCTACCGTCTCCTCCCGTCGCCTCTACTGTCTCCTCTACTGTCTCCTCCCGTCGCCTCTACTGTCTCCTCCCATCACTTCTGTCACATCACCTCTACTGTCTCCTCCCGTCGCCTCTACCGTCTCCTCCCGTCGCCTCTACCGTCTCCTCCCATCACTTCTGTCACGTCGCCTCTACCGTCATCTCCCGTCGCCTCTACCGTCATCTCCCGTCACCTCTACTGTCATCTCCCGTCGCCTCTACCGTCATCTCCCGTCGCCTCTGTCATCTCCCGTCGACCTCTGCGTCATCTCCGTCGCCTCTGTCATCTCCCGTCAGCCTCTGCAAGTCGTCTCTCGTCACCTCTATCGTCGTCCCGGTGGAACACTCTACCGAGTCATCTCCCGTCGCCTCTGCCAGTCATCTCCATCGTCGCCTCTACCACAGTCATCTCCCGTCGCCTCTGTCATCTCCCGTCGCCTCTGTCATCTCCACGTCGCCTCTGTCATCTCCCGTCCACCTCTGTCATCTCCCGTCCACCTCTGTCATCTCCGTCACTCTGTCATCTCCCGTCGCCTCTACCGATCATCTCCGATCGCCTCTACTGTCATCTCCAGTGCGCCTCTGCACGTCGTCTCCCGTCGCCTCTACCGTCGTCTCCGATCCTACCTGCCATCATCTCCGTTGCCTCTGTCTATCTCCACGTCGCCTCTGTCGTCTCCCGTGCGCCTCTGTCATCTCCCGTCACCTCTGTCATCTCCAGTCACCTCTGTCATCTCCCGTCGCCTCTACTGTCTCCTCCCGTCGCCTCTACTCTCTCCTCCATCACTTCTGTCCACATCACCTCTACTGTCTCCTCTACTGTCATCTCCC
>NW_026278490.1:0-8353 GCF_023373465.1 Oncorhynchus keta | reverse complement strand
TTCCGTCTTCAAGAGAGCGAGAGTTGCACCCTTCTGAAAAACCTACACTCGATCCCTCCGATGTCAACAACTACAGACCAGTATCCCTTCTTTCTCTTTCTCTCCAAAACTCTTGAACAGTGCCGTCCTTGGCCAGCTCTCCCGCTATCTCTCTCAGAATGACCTTCTTGATCCAAATCAGTCAGGTTTCAAGACTAGTCATTCAACTGAGACTGCTCTTCTCTGTATCACGGAGGCGCTCCGCACTGCTAAAGCTAACTCTCTCTCCTCTGCTCTCATCCTTCTAGACCTATCGGCTGCCTTCGATACTGTGAACCATCAGATCCTCCTCTCCACCCTCTCCGAGTTGGGCATCTCCCGGCGCGGCCCACGCTTGGATTGCGTCCTACCTGACAGGTCGCTCCTACCAGGTGGCGTGGCGAGAATCTGTCTCCTCACCACGCGCTCTCACCACTGGTGTCCCCCAGGGCTCTGTTCTAGGCCCTCTCCTATTCTCGCTATACACCAAGTCACTTGGCTCTGTCATAACCTCACATGGTCTCTCCTATCATTGCTATGCAGACGACACACAATTAATCTTCTCCTTTCCCTTCTGATGACCAGGTGGCGAATCGCATCTCTGCATGTCTGGCAGACATATCAGTGTGGATGACGGATCACCACCTCAAGCTGAACCTCGGCAAGACGGAGCTGCTCTTCCTCCCGGGGAAGGACTGCCCGCTCCATGATCTCGCCATCACGGTTGACAACTCCATTGTGTCCTCCTCCCAGAGCGCTAAGAACCTTGGCGTGATCCTGGACAACACCCTGTCGTTCTCAACTAACATCAAGGCGGTGGCCCGTTCCTGTAGGTTCATGCTCTACAACATCCGCAGAGTACGACCCTGCCTCACACAGGAAGCGGCGCAGGTCCTAATCCAGGCACTTGTCATCTCCCGTCTGGATTACTGCAACTCGCTGTTGGCTGGGCTCCCTGCCTGTGCCATTAAACCCCTACAACTCATCCAGAACGCTGCAGCCCGTCTGGTGTTCAACCTTCCCAAGTTCTCTCACGTCACCCCGCTCCTCCGCTCTCTCCACTGGCTTCCAGTTGAAGCTCGCATCCGCTACATGACCATGGTGCTTGCCTACGGAGCTGTGAGGGAACGGCACCTCAGTACCTCCAGGCTCTGATCAGGCCCTACACCCAAACAAGGGCACTGCGTTCATCCACCTCTGGCCTGCTCGCCTCCCTACCACTGAGGAAGTACAGTTCCCGCTCAGCCCAGTCAAAACTGTTCGCTGCTCTGGCTCCCCAATGGTGGAACAAACTCCCTCACGACGCCAGGACAGCGGAGTCAATCACCACCTTCCGGAGACACCTGAAACCCCACCTCTTTAAGGAATACCTAGGATAGGATAAAGTAATCCTTCTCACCCCCTTAAAAGATTTAGATGCACTATTGTAAAGTGGCTGTTCCACTGGATGTCATAAGGTGAATGCACCAATTTGTAAGTCGCTCTGATAAGAGCGTCTGCTAAATGACTTAAATGTAAATGTAAATGTACTAGCTATGACAATCCATGTGTATTGCTAATGTATAGGTTGGGATTATTGTCCTTTGTTCAACTAGCTAGCAAGATACATGTTTAAGTTACAAAATAATCCACTTGGCTAGATGATTACATGACCTGGCCAACTTAGTCAGGTGTGTTTGGAGGTGATTACGGGGCATCAATTGTATTTCATAAATGTGTGAACAGGTCTAGACAATAGAGACCCATCCACTTAGCTAAGTGTTGCTGGGGATGGCTTTAGCCTCTCTTTCACATGACCCATCAATTTAGACTAGTGTGTCTGGGTAAGCCCTCATCTATGAATGACCAAATACTTTTTATCTGGAATGTTTCTTTCAGCATCAAAGCAGAACACACTTGACTCTCCTCCACCAGACATATAAGAAGAATGGTCTATTTCCTCCCATTAAAGAGAGAGCCGACCTAACTCAAGCACAGGTTACACCTGAAGCATGAGGATTTGCAGTGAGTTGTGAACTTCAGCAACATCTACACTGCATTCTGAAAGTATTCAGACCCCTTCCCTTTTTCACATTTTGTTACGTTACAGCCTTGTTCTAAATTGTATTAAATTATGTATTTTTCTCACCAATCTACACACATACCCCATAATTACAAAGCAAAAACAGATTTTTAGACATTTTTGCAAATGTATTACAAATTAAAAACAGAAGTACCTTGTTTCCACAAGTATTCAGGCCCTTTGCAATGAGACTCCCTTTTCCATTAATTATCCTTGAGATGTTTCTACAACTTGATTGGAGTCTACCTGTGGTAAATCCAATTGATTAGACATGATTTGGAAGGGCCTACACCAGTCTATAAGGTCCCACAGTTGACAGTGCATGTCAGAGCAAAACCAAGCCATCAGGTGTCACGCCTTGGTCTTAGTATTTTGTGTTTTCTTTAATTATTTGTTCAGGCCAGGGTGTGACATGGTTTTATTGTATTGTCGTATTGGGTTTTTTGTAGGCATTGGGATTGTGGTTGATTAGGGTGTGTCTAGTATAGGCTTGGTTGCCTGAGGCGGTTCTCAATCAGAGTCAGGTGATTCTTGTTGTCTCTGATGGGGAACCGTATTTAGGTAGCCTGGGTTTCACTGTGTATTTCGTAGGTGATTGTTCCTGTCTCCGTGTTGTTGTTTCCACCAGACAGGCTGTATTAGGTTTTTCACGTTCCGCTTTTTTGTTTTTGTATTTATTCAGTTATTTCATGTATCGTCATTCTCTTCATTAAAGAACATGAATAACAACCACGCTGCATTTCGGTCCGACTCTTTCGACAAACGAAGAACGCCGTTACATCAGGGAGCAGGAATTCAAAATCAAATCAAATTGATTTATATAGCCCTTCGTACATCAGCTGATATCTCAAAGTGCTGTACAGAAACCCAGCCTAAAACCCCAAACAGCAAGCAATGCAGGTGTAGAAGCACTGGGGCGAAGGTTCACCTTCCAACAGAAAACGACTCTAAGTACACAACCAAGACAAGGCAGGAGTGGCTTCAATTTTAGAATAAGACTACAACGTAACAAAATGTGGAAAAAGTGAAGGGGTCTGAATACTCTCCGAATGCACTGTATGCAGAGGATAATAAAATTATATTAATAGGACACCACCCAGGACACAAACACTTTGGTGGATAGCTGCTGCCATCTCATGTGACAAAAGCAGTGGTGTGGCATCTCTAAAAGTATGTTGTTGACTTGGTATGTCAACAGCACACTATTGATCATTTCCTTTACCACCGACATGATGGGCACTACTTTTATTGATCTTACATTCTTTGTGTATTTTCCAGAGCAACGTGCAGTTGGGCTTTCTTCCATCAGGAATATGTGGAGAAAATTGCTGCACCACATCTCAAGCACTTAGCCCAGGACAAACCTGTGCTGGCAGTGCCAGAGGAACAACTATAAGGTCTTCAGATATGCCAGTCTGGCAGAAGCTGTTAAATCAGCCAAGCTGAAGAAGCAAGAGCAGCATCTCCTGCTTGTTCAGAGTGAGCGGTCTGTCTACCAGAAGATGGTTGCTGACTGCAAGACCACCTGTCAAGACCTGCAGTTGTCTCTGGGGGCCCTTACTGAACCTGCAGGCAAAGATATCAAATCAAATGTTATTTGTCACATGCACCAAATACAACAGATGTAGATCTTACTGTGAAATGCTTACTTACAAGCCCTTAGAAATATTTACTAAATAAAAAGAAACAGAATAAAATTACATATCAATAACGACGCTATATACAGGGGTACCGGTACCGAGTCAATGTGCGGGGTACAGGTTAGTCGAGGCAATTTGTACATGTAGGTAGAGGTAAAGTGACTATACATAGATAATAAACAGCAAGTAGCAGCAGGGGGGTAAATGTAAATAGTCCAGGTGGCCATTTGATTAATTGTTCAGCAGCCTTGATGGCTTGAGGTAGAAGCCGTTAAGGAGCCTTTGGACCTAGACTTAGCGCTCTGTTACCTCTTGCCGTGTGGTAGCAGATAGAAGAGTCTGTGACTTGGGTGACTGGGATCTTTGACAATTTTTGGGTCTTCTTTGACACTGCCTGGTATAGACGTCCTGGATGGCAGGAAGCTTGGCCCCAGTGATGAATTGGGTCGTACGCAGTACCGTCTGTAGGACCTTATGGTCGGATGCTGAGCAGTTGCCATACCAGGCAGTGATGCAACTGGTCAGGATGCTCTCGATGATGGAGCTGTATAACTTTTGAGGATCTGGGGACCCATGCCAAACCTCCTGAGGGGGAAAAGGTGTTGTCGTGCCCTCTTCACGACTGGTGTGTTTGGACCATGATAGTTTGTTGGTGATGTGGACACCAAGGAACTTGAAACTCTCTACCCGCCTCCACTACAGCCCTGTCGATGTTAATGTGGGCCTGTTCGGCCCTACTTTTCCTGTAGTCCACGATCATCTCCTTGATATTGATCACATTGAGGGAGAGGTTGTTGTCCTGGCAACACACTGCCAGGTCTCTGACCTCCTCCCTGTAGGCTATCTCATCGTTGTCGGTGATCAGGCCTACCACTGTTGTGTCGTCAGCAAACTTAATGATGGTGTTGAGTCGTGCTTGGCACGCAGATCATTACATTACATTACATTTAAGTCATTTAGCAGACGCTCTTATCCAGAGCGACTTACAAATTGGTGCATTCACCTTATGACATCCAGTGGAACAGCCACTTTACAATAGTGCATCTAAATCTTTTAAGGGGGTGAGAAGGATTACTTTATCCTATCCTAGGTATTCCTTAAAGAGGTGGGGTTTCAGGTGTCTCCGGAAGGTGGTGATTGACTCCGCTGTCCTGGCGTCGTGAGGGAGTTTGTTCCACCATTGGGGAGCCAGAGCAGCGAACAGTTTTGACTGGGCTGAGCGGGAACTGTACTTCCTCAGTGGTAGGGAGGCGAGCAGGCCAGAGGTGGATGAACGCAGTGCCCTTGTTTGGGTGTAGGGCCTGATCAGAGCCTGGAGGTACTGAGGTGCCGTTCCCCTCACAGCTCCGTAGGCAAGCACCATGGTCTTGTAGCGGATGCGAGCTTCAACTGGAAGCCAGTGGAGAGAGCGGAGGAGCGGGGTGACGTGAGAGAACTTGGGAAGGTTGAACACCAGACGGGCTGCGGCGTTCTGGATGAGTTGTAGGGGTTTAATGGCACAGGCAGGGAGCCCAGCCAACAGCGAGTTGCAGTAATCCAGACGGGAGATGACAAGTGCCTGGATTAGGACCTGCGCCGCTTCCTGTGTGAGGCAGGGTCGTACTCTGCGGATGTTGTAGAGCATGAACCTACAGGAACGGGCCACCGCCTTGATGTTAGTTGAGAACGACAGGGTGTTGTCCAGGATCACGCCAAGGTTCTTAGCGCTCTGGGAGGAGGACACAATGGAGTTGTCAACCGTGATGGCGAGATCATGGAACGGGCAGTCCTTCCCCGGGAGGAAGAGCAGCTCCGTCTTGCCGAGGTTCAGCTTGAGGTGGTGATCCGTCATCCACACTGATATGTCTGCCAGACATGCAGAGATGCGATTCACCACCTGGTCATCAGAAGGAGGAAAGGAGAAGATTAATTGTGTGTCGTCTGCATAGCAATGATAGGAGAGACCATGTGAGGTTATGACAGAGCCAAGTGACTTGGTGTATAGCGAGAATAGGAGAGGGCCTAGAACAGAGCCCTGGGGGACACCAGTGGTGAGAGCGCGTGGTGAGGAGACAGATTCTCGCCACGCCACCTGGTAGGAGCGACCTGTCAGGTAGGACGCAATCCAAGCGTGGGCCGCGCCGGAGATGCCCAACTCGGAGAGGGTGGAGAGGAGGATCTGATGGTTCACAGTATCGAAGGCAGCCGATAGGTCTAGAAGGATGAGAGCAGAGGAGAGAGAGTTAGCTTTAGCGGTGCGGAGCGCCTCCGTGATACAGAGAAGAGCAGTCTCAGTTGAATGACTAGTCTTGAAACCTGACTGATTTGGATCAAGAAGGTCATTCTGAGAGAGATAGCGGGAGAGCTGGCCAAGGACGGCACGTTCAAGAGTTTTGGAGAGAAAAGAAAGAAGGGATACTGGTCTGTAGTTGTTGACATCGGAGGGATCGAGTGTAGGTTTTTTCAGAAGGGGTGCAACTCTCGCTCTCTTGAAGACGGAAGGGACGTAGCCAGCGGTCAGGGATGAGTTGATGAGCGAGGTGAGGTAAGGGAGAAGGTCTCCGGAAATGGTCTGGAGAAGAGAGGAGGGGATAGGGTCGAGCGGGCAGGTTGTTGGGCGGCCGGCCGTCACAAGACGCGAGATTTCATCTGGAGAGAGAGGGGAGAAAGAGGTCAGAGCACCGGGTAGGGCAGTGTGAGCAGAACCAGCGGTGTCGTTTGACTTAGCAAACGAGGATCGGATGTCGTCGACCTTCTTTTCAAAATGGTTGACGAAGTCATCTGCAGAGAGGGAGGAGGGGGAGGGGGAGGAGGATTCAGGAGGGAGGAGAAGGTGGCAAAGAGCTTCCTAGGCTCTGAGGCAGATGCTTGGAATTTAGAGTGGTAGAAAGTGGCTTTAGCAGCAGAGACAGAGGAGGAAAATGTAGAGAGGAGGGAGCGAAAGGATGCCAAGTCCGCAGGAGGCGAGTTTTTCTCTCCACTGGCTGGGCCTGAGTCTCTGTTCTGTGAGCTCGCACGAGTCGTCGAGCCACGGAGCGGGAGGGGAGGACCGAGCCGGCCTGGAAGATAGGGGACATAGAGAGTCAAAGATGCAGAAAGGGAGGAGAGGAGGGTTGAGGAGGCAGAATCAGGAGATAGGTTGAGAAGGTTTGAGCAGAGGGAAGAGATGATAGGATGGGAAGAGGAGAGAGTAGCGGGGAGAGAGCGAAGGCTGGGACGGCGCGATACCATCCGAGTAGGGGCAGTGTGGGAAGTGTTGGATGAGAGCGAGAGGGAAAAGGATACAAGGTAGTGGTCGGAGACCTGGGGGGGAGTTGCAAATGAGGTTAGTGGGAAGAACAGCATCTAGTAAAGATGAGGTCGAGCGTATTGCCTGCCTTGTGAGTAGGGGAGGTGAGAGGGTGAGGTCAAAGAGGAAAGGAGTGGAAAGAAGGAGGCAGAGAGGAATGAGTCAAAGGTAGACGTGGGAGGTTAAAGTCGCCCAGAACTGTGAGAGGTGAGCCGTCCTCAGGAAAGGAGCTTATCAAGACATCAATTGATGAACCTGAGGGGACCTGAGGGCGATAAATGATAAGGATGTTAAGCTTGAAAGGGCTGGTAACTGTGACAGCATGAAATTCAAAGGAGGCGATAGACAGATGGGTAAGGGGGAGAAAGAGAGAATGACCACTTGGGAGAGATGAGGATCCCGGTGCCACCACCCCGCTGACCAGAAGCTCTCGGGTGTGCGAGAACACGTGGGCGGACGAAGAGAGAGCAGTAGGAGTAGCAGTGTTATCTGTGGTGATCCATGTTTCATCAGTGCCAAGAAGTCGAGGGACTGAGGGAGGCATAGGCTGAGATGAACTCTGCCTTGTTGGCCGCAGATCGGCAGTTCCAGAGGCTACCGAGACCTGGAACCCACGTGGTCGTGCGCGCTGGGACCACCAGATTAGGTGGCCGCGGCCACGCGGTGTGGAGCGTTTGTATGGTCTGTGCAGAGAGGGAGAGAACAGGGATAGACAGACACATAGCTGACAGGCTACAGAAGAGGCTACGCTAATGCAAGGAGATTGAATGACAAGTGGACTACACGTCTCGAATGTTCAGAAAGTTGCTTACGTAGCAAGAATCTTATTGACTAAAAATGATTAAATGATACAGTACTGCTGAAGTAGGCTAGCTGGCAGTGGCTGCGTT
The DNA here is from genome assembly GCF_023373465.1 of Oncorhynchus keta. Classification (NCBI taxonomy): domain Eukaryota; kingdom Metazoa; phylum Chordata; class Actinopteri; order Salmoniformes; family Salmonidae; genus Oncorhynchus; species Oncorhynchus keta. The sequence goes on along the minus strand of NW_026278490.1, from coordinate 475 downwards.
GTTGACTTTGTAGGCTAGCTGGCAGTGGCTGCGTTTGTTGACACTACACTAATCAAGTCGTTCCGAGTGTAATAGTTTCTACAGTGCTGCTATTCGGGCCAGCTGGCTAGCTAGCAGTGTTGATTACGTTACGTTGCGTTAAAAGAACGACAATAGCTGGCTAGCTAACCTAGAAAACTGCTCTAGACTACACAATTATCTTTGATACACAGACGGCTATGTAGCTAGCTATGTAGCTAGCTACGATCAAACAAATCAAACCGTTGTGCTGTAATGAAATGAAATGAAAATGTGATACTACCTGTGGAGCGAAGCGGAATGCGACCGGGGTTGTTGAGTGCGGAAGTTCTATTCAGTAGACGTTGGTTAGCTGTTGGCTAGCTAGCAGTGCTCCCGTTGGACGACAAACAGCTGGCTAGCTAACCTCGGTAAATTAAGATAATCACTCTAAGACTACACGCCTAAACTACACAAT
>NW_026278489.1:0-4528 GCF_023373465.1 Oncorhynchus keta | reverse complement strand
CTTCCGTCTTCAAGAGAGCGAGAGTTGCACCCTCCTGAAAAAACCTACACTCGATCCCTCCGATGTCAACAACTACAGACCAGTATCCCTTCTTTCTTTTCTCTCCAAAACTCTTGAACGTGCTGTCCTTGGCCAGCTCTCCGCTATCTCTCTGCTGACCCTGACCAAATCAGCCAGGCTCTCAAGACTAGTCATTCAACTGAGACTGCTCTTCTCTGTATCACGGAGGCGCTCCCAAGACCGCTGTAAAGCAAACTTCTCTTCTCCCTCTGCTCTCATCCTTCTTTGTGGACTGAGCTGCTGCCTTTGAAGATGGGAACCATCAGATCCTCCTTCCACCCTCTCCGAGTTGGGCATTCTCCGGCGCGGCCCACGCTGGATTGCGCCCTACCTGACAGGTCGCCCTACCAGGTGGCGGGCGAGAATCTGTCTCCTCACCACGCGCTCACCACTGGTGTCCCCCAGGGCTCTGTTTCCAGGCCTCTCCTATTCTCGCTATACACCAAGTCACTTGGCTCTGTCATAACCTCATGGTCTCTCCTATCATTGCTATGCAGACGAACACAATTAATCTTCTCCCTTTCCCCTTCTGATGACCAGGTGGCGAATCGCATCTCTGCATGTCTGGTGACATATCAGTGTGGATGACGGATCACCACTCAAGCTGAACCTCGGCAAGACGGAGCTGCTCTTCCTCCTGGGGAAGGACTGCCCGTCCATGATCTCGCCATCACGTTGACAACTCCATTGTGTCCTCCTCCCAGAGCGCTAAGAACCTTGGCGTGATCCTGGACAACACCCTGTCGCTCTCAACTAACATCAAGGCGGCCCGCTCCTGTAGGTTCATGCTCTACAACATCCGCAGAGTAATGACCCTGCCTCACACAGGAAGCGGGCGCAGGTCCTAATCCAGGCACTTGTCATCTCCCCGTCTGGATTACTGCAACTCGCTGTTGGCTGGGCTCCCTGCCTGTGCCATTAAACCCCTACAACTCATCCAGAACGCTGCAGCCCATCTGGTGTTCAACCTTCCTTCTCACGTCACCCGCTCCTCCGCTCTCTCCACTGGCTTCCAGTTGAAGCTCGCATCCGCTTACAAGACCATGGTGCTTGCCTACGGAGCTGTGAGGGGAACGGCACCTCAGTACCTCCAGGCTCTGATCAGGCCCTACACCAAACAAGGGCACTGCGTTCATCCACCTCTGGCCTGCTCGCCTCCCTACCACTGAGGAAGTACAGTTCCCGCCTCAGCCCAGTCAAAACTGTTCGCTGCTCTGCCCCAATGGTGGAACAACTCCCTCACGACGCCAGGACAGCGGAGTCAATCACCACCTTCCGGAGACACCTGAAACCCCACCTCTTTAAGGAATACCTAGGATAGGATAAAGTAATCCTTCTCACCCCCTTAAAAGATTTAGATGCACTATTGTAAAGTGGCTGTTCCACTGGATGTCATAAGGTGAATGCACTAATTAGTACGCTTCTGATAGTGAGCGTCTGCTAAATGACTTAAATGTAAATGTACTACTAGATGATTACATGACCCGCCAACTTAGTCAGGTGTGTTTGGAGGTGATTACGTGGGCATCAATTGTATTTCATAAATGTGTGAACAGGTCTAGACAATAGAGACCCATCCACTTAGCTAAGTGTTGCTGGGGATGGCTTTAGCCTCTCTCTGACATGACCCATCAATTTAGACTAGTGTGTCTGGGTAAGCCCTCATCTATGAATGACCAAATACTTTTTATCTGGAATGTTTCTTTCAGCATCAAAGCAGAACACACTTGACTCTCCTCCACCAGACATATAAGAAGAATGGTCTATTTCTCCCATTAAAACAGAGAGCCGACCCAACTCAAGCACAGGTTACACCTGAAGCATGAGGATTTGCAGTGAGTTGTGAACTTCAGCAACATCTACACTGCATTCTGAAAGTATTCAGACCCCCTTCCCTTTTTCACATTTTGTTACGTTACAGCCTTGTTCTAAATTGTATTAAATTATGTATTTTTCTCACCAATCTACACACAATACCCCATAATTACAAAGCAAAAACAGATTTTTAGACATTTTTGCAAATGTATTACAAATTAAAAACAGAAGTACCTTGTTTCCACAAGTATTCAGGCCCTTTGCAATGAGACTCCCTTTTCCATTAATTATCCTTGAGATGTTTCTACAACTTGATTGGAGTCTACCTGTGGTAAATCCAATTGATTAGACTATGATTTGGAAGGGCCTACACCAGTCTATATAGGTCCCACAGTTGACAGTGCATGTCAGAGCAAAACCAAGCCATCAGGTGTCACGCCTTGGTCTTAGTATTTTGTGTTTTCTTTAATTATTTGTTCAGGCCAGGGTGTGACATGGTTTTATTGTATTGTCGTATTGGGTTTTTTGTAGGCATTGGGATTGTGGTTGATTAGGGTGTGTCTAGTATAGGCTTGGTTGCCTGAGGCGGTTCTCAATCAGAGTCAGGTGATTCTTGTTGTCTCTGATGGGGAACCGTATTTAGGTAGCCTGGGTTTCACTGTGTATTTCGTGGGTGATTGTTCCTGTCTCCGTGTTGTTGTTTCACCAGACAGGCTGTATTAGGTTTTTCACGTTCCGCTTTTTTGTTTTTGTATTTATTCAGTTATTTCATGTATCGTCATTCTCTTCATTAAAGAACATGAATAACAACCACGCTGCATTTCGGTCCGACTCTTTCGACAAACGAAGAACGCCGTTACATCAGGGAGCAGGAATTCAAAATCAAATCAAATTGATTTATATAGCCCTTCGTACATCAGCTGATATCTCAAAGTGCTGTACAGAAACCCAGCCTAAAACCCCAAACAGCAAGCAATGCAGGTGTAGAAGCACTGGGGCGAAGGTTCACCTTCCAACAGAAAACGACTCTAAGTACACAACCAAGACAAGGCAGGAGTGGCTTCAATTTTAGAATAAGACTACAACGTAACAAAATGTGGAAAAAGTGAAGGGGTCTGAATACTCTCCGAATGCACTGTATGCAGAGGATAATAAAATTATATTAATAGGACACCACCCAGGACACAAACACTTTGGTGGATAGCTGCTGCCATCTCATGTGACAAAAGCAGTGGTGTGGCATCTCTAAAAGTATGTTGTTGACTTGGTATGTCAACAGCACACTATTGATCATTTCCTTTACCACCGACATGATGGGCACTACTTTTATTGATCTTACATTCTTTGTGTATTTTCCAGAGCAACGTGCAGTTGGGCTTTCTTCCATCAGGAATATGTGGAGAAAATTGCTGCACCACATCTCAAGCACTTAGCCCAGGACAAACCTGTGCTGGCAGTGCCAGAGGAACAACTATAAGGTCTTCAGATATGCCAGTCTGGCAGAAGCTGTTAAATCAGCCAAGCTGAAGAAGCAAGAGCAGCATCTCCTGCTTGTTCAGAGTGAGCGGTCTGTCTACCAGAAGATGGTTGCTGACTGCAAGACCACCTGTCAAGACCTGCAGTTGTCTCTGGGGGCCCTTACTGAACCTGCAGGCAAAGATATCAAATCAAATGTTATTTGTCACATGCACCAAATACAACAGATGTAGATCTTACTGTGAAATGCTTACTTACAAGCCCTTAGAAATATTTACTAAATAAAAAGAAACAGAATAAAATTACATATCAATAACGACGCTATATACAGGGGGTACCGGTACCGAGTCAATGTGCGGGGGTACAGGTTAGTCGAGGCAATTTGTACATGTAGGTAGAGGTAAAGTGACTATACATAGATAATAAACAGCAAGTAGCAGCAGGGGGGTAAATGTAAATAGTCCAGGTGGCCATTTGATTAATTGTTCAGCAGCCTTATGGCTTGAGGTAGAAGCTGTTAAGGAGCCTTTTGGACCTAGACTTAGCGCTCTGTTACCTCTTGCCGTGTGGTAGCAGATAGAAGAGTCTGTGACTTGGGTGACTGGGATCTTTGACAATTTTTGGGTCTTCTTTTGACACTGCCTGGTATAGACGTCCTGGATGGCAGGAAGCTTGGCCCCAGTGATGAATTGGGTCGTACGCAGTACCGTCTGTAGGACCTTATGGTCGGATGCTGAGCAGTTGCCATGCCAGGCAGTGATGCAACTGGTCAGGATGCTTCTGATGATGGAGCTGTATAACTTTTGAGGATCTGGGGACCCATGCCAAACCTCCTGAGGGGAAAAGGTGTTGTCGTGCCCTCTTCACGACTGGTGTGTTTGGACCATGATAGTTTGTTGGTGATGTGGACACCAAGGAACTTGAAACTCTCTACCCGCTCCACTACAGCCCTGTCGATGTTAATGTGGGCCTGTTCGGCCCTACTTTTCCTGTAGTCCACGATCATCTCCTTGATATTGATCACATTGAGGGAGAGGTTGTTGTCCTGGCAACACACTGCCAGGTCTCTGACCTCCTCCTGTAGGCTGTCTCATCGTTGTCGGTGATCAGGCCTACCACTGTTGTGTCGTCAGCAAACTTAATGATGGTGTTGGAGTCGTGCTTGGCCACTGCAGTC
>NW_026278488.1:0-7590 GCF_023373465.1 Oncorhynchus keta | reverse complement strand
GGGTGTCAAAGTCAAATGGACGGAGGGCCAAATAAAAATTTAGCTACAAGCCGAGGGCCGGACTGTTCGAATGTTCATTGAAAAATTTTTAAATGACGCATATAGTCTAGTGAACCTAATTGAACCTATATATTCCAATATGATCAGATAAATAAAGCAATATTTTCTTATGGCTCTGTCAGTAATCTTTAATTTTCAACAGACACAAAAGACAAATTTTATATAAAAATCCCCATAACATGAACATTAAATGAAAGAAACCGGTATTCAAGGCACCATCAGTAGCCTATATTTTCTATTTTAGCAAAAGTGGGCTAAATTTACTTCAAAGAAAAAACAATAATAGCAATTTTCTATCATCCACTCAACTGAAATATTTTTAAAATATAATTGGATTGAAAATACACAAAATAAAGTGCAAAAATCTATTAATCAAAAAACAAATACTTGTTTAAGGAGAAGTAACATGCAGTGAAAACAAACAAAACTCTTAACTTTTAAACTTGAACTGAGTAAAAACTCTAAATATGTGATTGCACAGTAATGTTCACTTGTTTGAGGTTGAGGGTGATACTTGGTGGTGTCCCATCTTTTCCACAAGTTCATCAATGTTCGCAGGCTCTGAGCTGAGGAAATCCTCAGAATTGAGGGAGGTGTTCAGCAGTAAGTCGACTTCTGTGTGATGTTTGTTCAAGTTCATCAAAGAAAACAGTTGTTCACATTATAGTATGTGCTGCCAAACATAGACAACGTTTGAGCAGCCTGGATGCGCAGCTGGGGCATTGTGTCGGGAGGAAACGGGCGAACTCCGCAGCACCCACTGCCGCATATTTTGCCCTCAGTGCATCATTGCATTGAGGTCAATCAACTCCATTTGAGGTTTGGTGGTGAGCTTTCCACGCCAACAGCAAATGGGTTACCGAGCAGTTCCAACCTGCTTTTTTGTGCTTCAAAGTCAGCAAATCGGCGTCGAAAGTCAGCGGCAAGCATACCTATTTTATCAGCCAACTGTGCGCTGGGAACGCACTGGTAGAGAGCTTCTTTCATGGTCTGGCAGCTGGGAAAGTGGCTCAAATTTTTCTTTTCCGCATCTGCGTCTCCCCACAGAGTCAGTTTGGTTTTAAATGCCTTCACTGTACTGTACATATCAGAGATGACACGATCCCGACCCTGCAGCTGCAAGTTCATTGCATTCAGATGACTCGTAATGTCACACAGAAAAGCCATTTCACACAGAAACATTTCGTCTCGGAGTTGTGTTGTGTCTTTCCCTTTGCTGTCCAAGAACAGACAAATCTCCTCACGAAGCTCGAAACATCTTTGAAGCACCTTTCCCTGGCTTAGCCATCGCACCTCTGTGTGATAAGGCAAATCACCATGCTCCGTTTCTAACTCCGTCAGAAATGCCTTGAACTGGCGGTGATTCAAACCTTGGCTCTGATAAAGTTAACTGTGCGCGTGATGATGCTCATTACATGCTCCATTTTCAAGGCTTTACCGCACAACGCTTCCTGGTGTATGATACAATGATAAGCTGTCAGCTCACCTGTCGCGTTTTCCTCTTGCATCTTTTCCCGTATCTTCGCCACCAGTCCGCTCCTGTGTCCACACATCGCAGGTGCTCCGTCGGTTGTCAAACCCACGAGTTTTTCCTAAGGCAGCTCCATCTCATTTACACATCTTGACACCTCTTCATACAAATCATGCCCCGTAGTTGTGCCATGCATAGGACGTAGCCAAAAACTCCTCTGTCACGCTTAGGCTGGAGTCCACTCCGCGGATGAAAATTGACAACTGGGCAATGTCAGAAATGTCGGTGCTCTCATCCACAGCCAAGGAATATGCAATGAAATCTTTTCCCTTTTTCACAAGCTGCTCTTTTAGATTGATGGACAACTGGTCTACTCTCTCGCAATGGTGTTTCTGCTCAGACTCACATTTAAAAGAGTTGCCTTTTTCTGGGCAAACTTCGCCACAAACTTTAATCATGCAGTTTTTGATGAAATCCTCCGTAAATGGCCGGGCTGATTTAGCGATCTCTTCTGCCAAAATAAAACTGGCCTTGACAGCAGCCTGGCCTTGTGATTTGGCTTTTTTGAACAGAGCCTGTCGAGATTTGAGGCCTCGTTTAATTCCTCTGCCTTTTGTAGCCTTTGTTCCATGTCCATATTCTTGTTTTTGTCCGCGTGTTTCGTTTCATAATGTCGTCTCAGATTATACTCTTCAGTACCGCCACACTTTCTCCACACAGAAGACACACAGGTTTTCCAGCTACCTCCGTGAACAAATACTCCGACTCCCACCTTGTTTGAAACCCCGGTTCTCAGTGTCCACCTTCCGTTTTGCCATTTTTGATGGGTATCTGAAAGTTAATTTTACTGTGATGCTGACAACTGCTGTGCCAATAAATATTGAAATGAAGCAGCCTACTGCTCGGTGCGTCACCGTTGCATTGTGGGAAATGTAGTATTGGTGCGTGTAAAAGATCTGCGGGCTGCCGGCTTGCTGCGGCTCCGGGCCGGTTCTAATAATAAATCAAGATCATCCCAGGGGCCGTAAAACCTTCCGCGGGTCGGATGTGGCCCGCGGGCCTTGACTCTGACATATGTGCTTTAAATGGAGGGAAGGCATGCAATGGAACAGAGAGGTTTCAGGAAAAACAGCACTTCCTGGTTGAATTTTCCTCAGGTTTATGCCTGCAATATCAGTTCTGTTATACTCACAGACAATATTTTGACAATTTTGGAAACTTTAGAGTGTTTTTATCATAATCTGACAATTAAATGCATATTCTAGATTCTGGGCCTGAGAAAAAGGCTGATTCATTTGGGTACGTTTTTCATCCAAACATCAAAATACTGCCCCCTACACTCAAGAGGTTTTAACACCCTGAGACAGTAAGAGGCATCCACTGTATGTCTAACATATGAATGGCACATTGTGGAGAAAAACATTCAAGCTTGAGGTTGCTGACACAGTGGGGCCCATTGCATTGTGGATACTAAAATGTATTATGTATTAGAAAGCTATACACTGTGAATGTTTACTATTAACATAGAACAAGGTGTTGGTGGTTAACAAAAAAAACAGTTCATTATTTCATAATTAACAAGGGATATATTAGCCTTAATACCATCAGCTGATAGTTGATAAAAACATGAGATCGGTAGAGCACAGTAATTTTTTTTACAGTCGATATTTGGGGTAATATTTTACTGTGTTATATCTGAGCCAACATAATCTTCAGTTCAGGTGTGAAATGAAATTTGTAGGTTAGATATTGGCCCTACATTCTGTGGAGATACAAATCTACATATAAAATCTTCTCAACATTACACCTTGATAGAGGAAAATATAGTTTAGATGGTCAATTATGTATACATTAATGATTAGAAACATTCATGCTAATACTATTATATTATGATTTGAAAAGTATGGGTTCTTAATTGTACTGTTACTGAAAATGTAAGCAGAAATGAATTGTGTCTGTGTCTCCTGGGAAAGTTTTAAAGCAGGGATAAGATAGTACTTCAAACAGATAAGAATGTTTTGGTTGGATTCCATTAGCAGAGAGAAGTATATCCTTTAGGCAGGTTGGAATGTAGTTTATGAGGGAGTGAAACTATCTCCAGGACCGAATACTACGCCATTGTAAGGCTGGGAGAGGGGGTGTAACTGATGACGTCATTTTATGTCTTCTTCAGATTTAAAATGTAATGTTCTTTGTATTTTGGGTCAGTACTCATCAAGAATAAATGCTGAACTTGTTTTTAAGACTGGTCTCTTGCTAATTCATGCAAATGATAAACTTACAACTTATCATGAATTAGAAATGAGTGCGAATTTAATTGGTTTTGGCAATAAAACATAAGGGAATTAAGAATTCCTCTATCACACCTCTACCTAATAAAGACATATCTAGTCTCCTCAACATTACACCTCTACCTAATAAAGACATATCTAGTCTCCTCAACATTACACCTCTACCTAATAAAGACATATCTAGTCTCCTCAACATTACACCTCTATCTAATAAAACACTTTGGGTCATGTACAGTGGGGCAAAAAGTATTTAGTCAGCCACCAATTGTGCAAGTTCTCCCACTTAAAAAGACGAGAAAGGCCTGTAATTTTCATCATAGGTACACTTCAACTATGACAGACAAAATGAGAAAAAAATCCAGAAAATCACATTGTAGGAGTTTATATAAATTTATTTGCAACTTATGGTGGAAAATAAGTATTTGTTCACCTACAAACAAGCAAGATTTCTGGCTCTCACAGACCAGTAACTTCTTCTTTAAGAGGCTCCTCTGTCCTCCACTCGTTACCTGTATTAATGGCACCTGTTTTAACTTGTTATCAGTATAAAAGACACCTGTCCACAACCTCAAACAGTCACACTCCAAACTCCACTATGGCCAAGACCAAAGAGCTGTCAAAGGACACCAGCAACAAAATTGTAGACCTGCACCAGGCTGGGAAGACTGAATCTGCAATAGGTAAGCAGCTTTGAAGAAATCAACTGTGGGAGAAATTATTAGGAAATGGAAGACATACAAGACCACTGATAATCTCCCTCGATCTGGGGCTCCACGCAAGATCTCACCCGGTGGAGTCAAAATGATCACAAGAACGGTGAGCAAAAATCCCAGAACCACACTGGGGGACCTAGTGAATGACCTGCAGAGAGCTGGGACCAAAGTAACAAAGCCTACCATCAGTAACACACTACACCGCCAGGGACTCAAATCCTGCATCGCCAGACGTGTCCCCCTGCTTAAGCCAGTACATGTCCAGGCCCGTCTGAAGTTTGCTAGAGAGCATTCCAGAAGAAGATTGGGAGAATGTCATATGGTCAGATGAAACCTAAATAGAACTTTTTGGTAAAAACTCAACTTGTCGTGTTTGGAGGACAAAGAATGCTGAGTTGCATCCAAAGAATGCCATACCTACATCATGCTTTTGGGCTGTTTTTCTGCAAAGAGACCAGGACGACTGATCCTCCTGAGTGAAAACCTCCTTCCATCAGCAAGGGCATTGAAGATGAAACATGGCTGGGTCTTTCAGCATGACAATGATCAAAAACCCACTGCCCGGGCAATGAAGGAGTGGCTTCATAAGAAGCATTTCAAGGTCCTGGAGTGGCCTAGCCAGTCTCCAGATCTCAACCCTATAGAAAATCTTTGGAGGGAGTTGAAAGTCCGTGTTGCCCAGCAACAGCCCCAAAACATCACTGCTCTAGAGGAGATCTGCATGGAGGAATGGGCCAAAATACCAGCAACAGTGTGTGAAAACCTTGTGAAGACTTACAGAAAACGTTTGATCTCTGTCATGGCCAACAATGGGTATATAACAAAGTATTGAGATAAACTTTGTTATTGATCAAATACTTATTTTCCACCTTAATTTGCAAATAAATCCATTAAAAATCCTACAATGTGATTTTCTGGATTTTTTTTCTCGTTTTGTTTGTCATAGTTGAAGTGTACCTATGATGAAAATTACAGGCCTCTCTCATCTTTTTAAGTTGGATAACTGGTGGCTGACTAAATACTTTTTTTGCCCCACTGTATATTGTATATATATTGTGCTTGTAAATCTATTTTCACACATTCAAAAATGATTGTAATATTAAATAGAACATAACCTTCTAAGAAATTTATGTTTTTGAAAATTGACCACTCCCTCTGCTATAGAACATAGGTTATAGTATCATAGGATATAGCATCATAGGTTATAGAATCATAGGTTAATAATAGTATCATAGATTATAGCATCATAGGTTATAGCATCATAGGTTATAGCATCATAGGTTTTATAATTATAATTAGGGCTAGGGTCCTTTGTTCAGATTTTCCACCTGACTGATGTGCCCAAGGTAAACTGCCTGTTATTCAGGCATATATAGAAGGATTTTATCTAACAAAACGATAATGCATGTTGTAGCTGGGTCCCTTTGGATTGCAAATCAGAGGATGATTTTTAAAAAGTAAGTGATTATTTAATCGCTATTTGTGATTTTATGAAGCCTGTGCTGGTTGAAAAATATGTTGATGTGGGGAGCCATCCTCAAACAATTGCATGGCATGCTTTCACTGTAGTATTGCCTATTGTAAATCGGAAAATACAGTTAGATTAACAATAATTTAAGCTTTTAACTGTTATAAGACACTTGTATGTACCTAGATGTTTAATATCCATCATTTTTCCGATTATTTATTTGAATTGTGCGCCCTCCAATTTCACCGGAAATTGGCGACAGGTGTCCTGCTGACGGGACGCCTATCCCTAAGAAGATTTATAGTATTATAGGTTATAGTGTTATCATAGGTTAAGGTACCATAGGTTATAGTATCATAAGTAATGGTATCATAAGTTAAAGTATCATAGGTTAAGGTACCATAGGTTATAGTATCATAAGTTATGGTATCACAGGTTATAGTCTGTAGTTTATAGTACTATAGGTTATAGTACGACAGGTTATAGTCTGTAGTTTATAGTACTATAGGTTATAGTACGACAGGTTATAGTATTATAGGTTATAGTATTATAGGTTATAGTATCATAGGTTATAGCTTCATAGGTTAGAGTATTATAGGTTATACAGTGCCTTGCAAAAGTATTCACCTCCCGTGGCATTTTTTCTTATTTTGTTGCGCTACAACCTGTAATTTAAATTTATTTTTATTTGGATTTCACATAATGGACATACACAAAATAGTCAAAATTGGTGAAGTGAAATGAAAAATATTACTTGTTTAATTTATTTTTTAAATAATAACAAATGGAAAAGTGGTGTGTGCATAAGCAACACTCGGGTGGTTTAAGAGTAAACATGTACATTTCTTGTAATAGCCTAGTCAAAGCCCAGACCTCAATCCAATTGAGAATCTGTGGTACGACTTAAAGATTGCTGTACACCAGCGGAACCCATCCAACTTGAAGGAACTGGATCAGTTTTGCCTTTAAGAATGGGTAAACATTCCCGTGGCTAGATGTGCCAAGCTTATAGAGACATACCCTAAGAGACTTGCAGCTGTATTTGTTGCAAAAGGTGGCTCTACAAAGTATGGACTTTGGGGGGTAGTTATGCACGCTCAAGTTATCAGTTTTTGTATTGTTCCTTGTTTGCTTCACAATAAAAAAAATGCATCTTAAAACTGGTAGGCATGTTGTGTAAATCAAGTTATACAAACCCCCAAAAATATATTTTAATTCCAGGTTGTAACGGCAACAAAATAGGAAAAATGCCAAGGGGGTGAAAACTTTCGCAAGCCACTGTAGTATCATAGGTTATAGTATTGTAGGTTAAAGTATCATAGGTTATAGTATTGTAGGTTATAGTATTGTAGGTCATAGTATTGTAGGTTATAGTATTATAGGTTATAGTATTATAGGTTATAGTATTATAGGTTACAGTATCATAGGTTATAGGATTATAGGTTATAGTGTCATAGGTTATAGTACCATAAGTTATAGTATCATAGGTTATTGTGTCATGGGTTATAGTGGCATAGGTTTATGGTATTATAGGTTATAGTGTCATAGGTTATTGTGACATAGGTTATTGTGTCATGGGTTATAGTG
>NW_026278487.1:0-15761 GCF_023373465.1 Oncorhynchus keta | reverse complement strand
CTTGTAATTATTAAGGACTGGGAGTTTGTCAGGAAAAAAATCAACGGAATGGAGTTAAGTATAGGCTAAATCCTAGTAGAAAACCTGGTTCAGTCCACGTTCCACCAGACACTGGGAGATGAATTCACCTTTCAGCAGGACAATAACCTACAACACAAGGCCACATATGACACTGGAGTTGCTTACCAAGAAGACAGTGATTGTCCCTGAGTGGCTGGAGTAACAGTTTGTAACTGAAATCCACTTGAAAATCTTTGGCAAGACCCGTTGAATATGAATATGATTCTCTAGCAATGATCAACAATCCATTCGACAGAGATTATAATGGGCAAGAGTTGAAAGATCTCTACCCAGAAAGACTCACAGCTCTCAGAGACTTACCCATAAAGACTCACAGCTCTTAGAGACTTACCCAGAAAGACTCACAGCTCTTAGAGACTTACCCAGAAAGACTCACAGCTCTGAGAGACTTACCCATAAAGACTCACAGCTCTTAGAGACTTACCCAGAAAGACTCACAGCTCTTAGAGACTTACCCAGAAAGACTCACAGCTCTTAGAGACTTACCCAGAAAGACTCACAGCTCTGAGAGACTTACCCAGAAAGACTCACAGCTCTTAGAGACTCACCCAGAAAGACTCACAGCTCTTAGAGACTTACCCAGAAAGACTCACAGCTCTGAGAGACTTACCCAGAAAGACTCACAGCTCTGAGAGACTTACCCAGAAAGGCTGTAATCGCTGACAAAGATGTTGTGCCAATCTAGGAGTGGAAAGCTCTTAGAGACTCTACCCAGAAAGACTCACGGCTGTAATCGCTGACAAAGATGCTTCTACAAAAGTATTGACTCAGGCTGTGAATACTTATATAAAGGAGATATTTTCTGTATTTAAAATTTCAAAAAACATTTGCAAACACTTCTAAAATCATGTTTTCACTGTCATTATCGGGTATTGTGAAGATGGGTGAGAAAATGTTTTATCAAATCCATTTTGATATCAGGTTGTAACACAACAAAATGTGGAACTGGTTAATTATGAATACTATGAATAGGTTCTGAAGGCACTGTAAACTACACCGCAAGACTTCTGAGTAACACCAAAAGTACCAAGCGTGGCCAATATTATTGATTGTTTATTTACAAGCAAAACATGATGTGTGGAAGGAAATCATGTCAGAGGCTAGCTAGGAATAACAGGTGTGGATGGAACCATAAATAAATTCTGGTAGGAGGATGGCCAGAACCAAGAGGATATAATTAGTGAGGGACTCCTCCAACTGGGAATCAGGGCTGGATGTGAGGATGACAGGAAAAAGGTAGTTAACTGGTAGGCTGAAAGCAACTGTGAAAAGGTTAACGATAGGCTGAAAGTAACTGTGAGGAAGGTTAACGATAGGCTGAAAGCAACTGTGAAAGGTTAACGATAGGCTGAAAGCAACTGTGAAAAGGTTAACGATAGGCTGAAAGTAACTGTGAGGAAGGTTAACGATAGGCTGAAAGTAACTGTGAGGAAGGTTAACGATAGGCTGAAAGCAACTGTGAGGAAGGTTAACGATAGGCTGAAAGCAACTGTGAAAAGGTTAGCGATAGGCTGAAAGCAACTGTGAAAAGGTTAACGATAGGCTGAAAGTAACTGTGAGGAAGGTTAACGATAGGCTGAAAGCAACTGTGAGAAAAGGTTAGCGATAGGCTGAAAGTAACTGTGAGGAAGGTTAACGATAGGCTGAAAGCAACTGTGAGGAAGGTTAACTTGATAGGCTGAAAAGCAGCTGTGAAAAGGTTAACGATAGGCTGAAAGTAACTGTAGAGGAAGGTTAACGATAGGCTGAAAGCAACTGTGAGAAAGGTTAACGATAGGCTGCTCATCCCGTACCTTTGTTCGTCCTGAAGTGGATGGGGTCTGACAGGGGACCCACTCCCTTGGCATTCTTAGCCTGGATCCTGAAGTAGTAGACGGTGTCCAGGTTCAGGTCCATCACCTGGTGGGTCCAGACGGTCTCCACTGATACTCTCCATTACCCAGTCATCTATAGGCATGTTCTTATCCCAGGGTGTAATACAGGATATAGCCTGGTAGAGAACAACACACAGAGGAAGACTGATTAACCTAACAGTTACCCAGTCATCTATAGGCATGTTCTTATCAGGGTGTAGTACAGGATATAGCCTGGTAGAGAAACAACACACAGAGGAAGACTGATTAACCCTAACAGTTACCCAGTCATCTATAGGCATGTTCTTATCAAGGGAGTAATACAGGATATAGCCTGGTAGAGAAACAACACACAGAGGAAGACTGATTAACCCCAGCAGTTACCCAGTCATCTATAGGCATGTTTCTTATCCAGGGTGTAATACAGGATATAGCCTGGTAGCGAAACAACACACAGAGGAAGACTGATTAACCCCAACAGTTACCCAGTCATCTATAGGCATGTTCTTATCAGGGTGTAATACAGGATATAGCCTGGTGAGAAACAACACACAGAGGAAGACTGATTAACCCTAACAGTTACCCAGTCATCTATAGGCATGTTCTTATCAGGGTGTAATACAGGATATAGCCTGGTAGCGAGAGCAACACACAGAGGAAGACTGATTAACCCTAACAGTTACCCAGTCATCTATAGGCATGTTCTTATCAGGGTGTAATACATGATATAGCCTGGTAGAGAAACAACACACAGAGGAAGACTGATTAACCTAACAGTTACCCAGTCATCTATAGGCATGTTCTTATCAAGGGGTAGTACAGGATATAGCCCAGTCATCTATAGGCATGTTCTTATCAAGGGGGTAGTACAGGATATAGCCCAGTCATCTATAGGCATGTTCTTATCCAGGGTATAATACAGGATATAGCCTGGTGTGTTAGAAAGATAACAACACAGAGAGAGTCTAAGTAAACAACCTTTGACAATTACTATAGGAGTTGACAAGACGGCACAAAACAGATCTGTGACCAGGCTAGAGTTTTGTTCAATGTAGAATAAGATGTAGCCTGGCAGGTCACAAAGACAACAAACCCGCTGCAGCAACTGTTTTGGTTTACTTATCTTTTAATTTGATGCTCTTAGTCATGTTCCAGGAAACATTACATCATTCTATTGCACAAAGGGCTGAGTCATGTAGTCTGCAGACCTCTACATCACAACAGGTAACTGAGTCATGTAGTCTACAGTCTACAGAATCAACAGAATCAACAGGTAGCTGAGTCATGTAGTCTACAGACCTCTACATCACAACAGAATCAACAGGTAGCTGAGTCATGTAGTCTACAGACCTCTACATCACAACAGGTAACTGAGTCATGTAGTCTACAGACCTCTACATCACAACAGAATCAACAGGTAGCTGAGTCATGTAGTCTACAGACCTCTACATCACAACAGAATCAACAGGTAACTGAGTCATGTAGTCTACAGACCTCTACATCACAACAGGTAAATGAGGTCATGTAGTCTACAGACTACATCACAACAGGTAACTGAGTCATGTAGTCTACAGACCTCTACATCACAACAGGTAACTGAGTCATGTAGTCTACAGACCTCTACATCACAACAGAATCAAGCAGTAACTGAGTCATGTAGTCTACAGACCTCTACATCACAACAGAATCAACAGGTTAGCTGAGTCATGTAGTCTACAGACCTCTACATCACAACAGAATCAACAGGTAGCTGAGTCATGTAGTCTACAGACCTCTACATCACAACAGAATCAACAGGTAGCTGAGTCATGTAGTCTACAGACCTCTACATCACAACAGGTAACTGAGTCATGTAGTCTACAGACCTCTACATCACAACAGGTAACTGAGTCATGTAGTCACAGACCTCTACATCACAACAGGTAAATGAGTCATGTAGTCTACAGACCTCTACATCACAACAGGTAACTGAGTCATGTAGTCTACAGACCTCTACATCACAACAGGTAACTGAGTCATGGTCTACAGACCTCTACATCACAACAGGTAAATGAGTCATGTAGTCTACAGACCTCTACATCACAACAGAATCAACAGGTAGCTGAGTCATGTAGTCTACAGTCTACAGAATCAACAGAATCAACAGGTAGCTGAGTCATGTAGTCTACAGACCTCTACATCACAACAGGTAGCTGAGTCATGTAGTCTACAGTCTAGAATCAACAGAATCAACAGGTAGCTGAGTCATGTAGTCTACAGACCTCTACATCACAACAGAATCAACAGGTAGCTGAGTCATGTAGTCTACAGACCTCTACATCACAACAGAATCAACAGGTAGCTGAGTCATGTAGTCTACAGACCTCTACATCACAACAGGTAAATGAGTCATATAGTCTACAGACCTCTACATCACAACAGGTAACTGAGTCATATGAGTCTACAGACCTCTACATCACAACAGGTAACTGAGTCATGTAGTCTACAGACCTCTACATCACAACAGGTAAAATGAGTCATGTAGTCTACAGACCTCTACATCACAACAGGTAATGAGTCATGTAGTCTACAGTCTACAGAATCAACAGAATCAACAGGTAGCTGAGTCATGTAGTCTACAGACCTCTACATCACAACAGGTAAATGAGTCATGTAGTCTACAGACCTCTACATCACAACAGGTAACTGAGTCATGTAGTCTACAGACCTCTACATCACAACAGGTAACTGAGTCATGTAGTCTACAGACCTCTACATCACAACAGAATCAACAGGTAGCTGAGTCATGTAGTCTACAGACCTCTACATCACAACAGGTAACTGAGTCATGTAGTCTACAGACCTCTACATCACAACAGAATCAACAGGTAACTGAGTCATGTAGTCTACAGACCTCTACATCACAACAGGTAAATGAGTCATGTAGTCTACAGTCTACAGAATCAACAGAATCAACAGGTAGCTGAGTCATGTAGTCTACAGACCTCTACATCACAACAGGTAGCTGAGTCATGTAGTCTACAGTCTACAGAATCAACAGAATCAACAGGTAGCTGAGTCATGTAGTCTACAGACCTCTACATCACAACAGAATCAACAGGTAGCTGAGTCATGTAGTCTACAGACCTCTACATCACAACAGAATCAACAGGTAGCTGAGTCATGTAGTCTACAGACCTCTACATCACAACAGGTAAATGAGTCATGTAGTCTACAGACCTCTACATCACAACAGGTAACTGAGTCATGTAGTCTACAGACCTCTACATCACAACAGGTAACTGAGTCATGTAGTCTACAGACCTCTACATCACAACAGAATCAACAGGTAGCTGGAGTCATGTAGTCTACAGTCTACAGAATCAACAGAATCAACAGGTAGCTGAGTCATGTAGTCTACAGACCTCTACATCACAACAGGTAGCTGAGTCATGTAGTCTACAGTCTACAGAATCAACAGAATCAACAGGTAGCTGAGTCATGTAGTCTACAGACCTCTACATCACAACAGGTAAATGAGTCATGTAGTCTACAGACCTCTACATCACAACAGGTAACTGAGTCATGTAGTCTACAGACCTCTACATCACAACAGGTAACTGAGTCATGTAGTCTACAGACCTCTACATCACAACAGAATCAACAGGTAGCTGAGTCATGTAGTCTACAGACCTCTACATCACAACAGGTAACTGAGTCATGTAGGTCTACAGACCTCTACATCACAACAGAATCAACAGGTAACTGAGTCAGTGTAGTCTACAGACCTCTACATCACAACAGAATCAACAGGTAGCTGAGTCATGTAGTCTACAGACCTCTACATCACAACAGAATCAACAGGTAACTGAGTCATGTAGTCTACAGACCTCTACATCACAACAGGTAAATGAGTCATGTAGTCTACAGACCTCTACATCACAACAGGTAGCTGAGTCATGTAGTCTACAGACCTCTACATCACAACAGAATCAACAGGTAGCTGAGTCATGTAGTCTACAGACCTCTACATCACAACAGGTAACTGAGTCATGTAGTCTACAGACCTCTACATCACAACAGAATCAACAGGTAACTGAGTCATGTGTAGTCTACAGACCTCTACATCACAACAGAATCAACAGGTAGCTGAGTCATGTAGTCTACAGACCTCTACATCACAACAGAATCAACAGGTAGCTGAGTCATGTAGTCTACAGAACTCTACATCACAACAGAATCAACAGGTAGCTGAGTCATGTAGTCTACAGACCTCTACATCACAACAGAATCAACAGGTAGCTGAGTCATGTAGTCTACAGACCTCTACATCACAACAGAATCAACAGGTAGCTGAGTCATGTAGTCTACAGACCTCTACATCACAACAGGTAACTGAGTCATGTAGTCTACAGACCTCTACATCACAACAGGTAGCTGAGTCATGTAGTCTACAGACCTCTACATCACAACAGGTAGCTGAGTCATGTAGTCTACAGACCTCTACATCACAACAGGTAACTGAGTCATGTAGTCTACAGTCTACAGAATCAACAGCGGTATCTTCACAATTAGTGTTATTTTCATTGTTTACAAGTAAATCACTAGAGACATTATACCCCAGGAGAGAATATGTGGAACACAACAAATGAACATTCAGGACGATGAGCAGAGATAACCTGATACCTTCCAGGTCATTCAGTACGACGAGCAGAGATACTCCGACAGGTCATTCAGTACGATGAGCAGAGATACCCGACAGGTCATTCAGTACGATGAGCAGAGATAACCTGATACATTCCAGGTCATTCAGTACGACGAGCAGAGATACCCTACAGGTCATTCAGTACGATGAGCAGAGATAACCTGATACATTCCAGGTCAATCAGTACGACGAGCAGAGATAACCTGATACCTTCCAGGTCATTCAGTACGATGAGCAGAGATAACCTGATACCTTCCGGGTCATTCAGTACGACGAGCAGAGATAACCTGATACCTTCCAGGTCATTCAGTACGACGAGCAGAGATACCCTACATGTCATTCAGTACGATGAGCAGAGATAACCTGATACATTCCAGGTCATTCAGTACGACGAGCAGAGATAACCTGATACGTTTCAGGTCATTCAGTACGACGAGAAGAGATACCCTACAGGTCATTCAGTACGATGAGCAGAGATAACCTGATACATTCCAGGTCATTCAGTACGACGAGCAGAGATAACCTGATACCTTCCAGGTCATTCAGTACGACGAGCAGAGATACCCTA
Source organism: Oncorhynchus keta (assembly GCF_023373465.1). NCBI lineage: Eukaryota > Metazoa > Chordata > Actinopteri > Salmoniformes > Salmonidae > Oncorhynchus > Oncorhynchus keta. Next base: position 8,575 of record NW_026278487.1, on the reverse strand, counting down.
CAGGTCATTCAGTACGATGAGCAGAGATAACCTGATACATTCCAGGTCAATCAGTACGACGAGCAGAGATAACCTGATACCTTCCAGGTCATTCAGTACGATGAGCAGAGATAACCTGATACCTTCCAGGTCATTCAGTACGATGAGCAGAGATAACCTGATACCTTCCAGGTCATTCAGTACAACGAGCAGAGATAACCTGATACCTTCCGGGTCATTCAGTACGACGAGCAGAGATAACCTGATACCTTCCAGGTCATTCAGTATGACGAGCAGAGATACCATACATGTCATTCAGTACGACGAGCAGAGATACACTACAGGTCATTCAGTATGATGAGCAGAGATAACCTGATACATTCCAAGTCATTCAGTATGACGAGCAGAGATAACCTGATACCTTCCAGGTCATTCAGTACGACGAGCAGCGATAACCTGATACCCTACAGGTCATTCAGTACGACGAGCAGCAGATAACCTGATACCTTCCAGGTCATTCAGTACAACGAGCAGAGATAACCTGATACCTTCCAGGTCATTCAGTACGACGAGCAGAGATAACCTGATACCTTCCAGGTCATTCAGTACGATGAGCAGAGATAACCTGAAACCTTCCAGGTCATTCAGTACGACGAGCAGAGATACCCTACAGGTCATTCAGTACGACGAGCAGAGATAACCTGATACATTCCAGGTCATTCAGTACAACGAGCAGAGATAACCTGATATATTCCAGGTCATTCAGTACAACGAGCAGAAATAACCTGCTCCCCTACAGGTCATTCAGCCTGGTATTTGACTGACTGTGTCCCAAAGGACTGACTGTGTTCCCACATAGTTAGTGAGGGAGCAGGGAACAAGGAAACAGCATCCATCTACCACACCCACAGTTCTGTCCGCAGGGAGCACTCTATTGGTCGTAGTCTGACTTCAGTCGTCATCAGGATCATTACTGGAGACTGATTTACAACATTGAGGAGAGGAGAAGGGTGGAGAGGAGAGGAGGAGGATGGGGGAGGGGGAATAGGGGAGGAAAAGAGGGAGTCGTGTGGAGGAAGAGGAGGGGTGGAGGAAGAGGAATGGAGGGGGAGGGAAGAGAGGAAGGGAAGGAGGGGGAGTGGAGGGGAGGAAAGGAGGGGTGGAGAAGGAGAGGAAGGGAGGAGGAGGAGGACTATGGGTCTTCTATGGGAGAAGGGGAGGGTAGTGCTTGGGTTCAAGGTGGAGACAGTAACAGTACTATAGACTAGATAAAGGGTCCAGGGTGGAGACAGTACAGTACTAGACTAGATAAAGGGTCCAGGGTGGAGACAGTAACAGTACTATAGACTAGATAAATGGTCCAGGGTGGAGAACAGTACTATAGACTAGATAAAGGGTCCAGGGTGGAGACAGTAACAGTACTATAGACTAGATAAAGGGCCCAGGGTGGAGACAGTAACAGTACTATAGACTAGATAAAGGGTCCAGGGCGGAGACAGTACTATAGACTAGATAAAGGGTCCAGGGTGGAGACAGTACTTTAGACTAGATAAAGGGTCCAGGGTGGAGACAGTAACAGTACTATAGACTAGATAAAGGGTCCAGGGTGGAGACAGTACTATAGACTAGATAAAGGGTCCAGGGTGGAGACAGTAACAGTACTATAGACTAGATAAAGGGTCCAGGGTGGAGACAGTACTATAGACTAGATAAATGGTCCAGGGTGGAGACCGTAACAGTACTTTAGACTAGATAAAGGTCAGGGTGGAGACAGTAATAGTACTATAGAATAGATAAAGGTCCAAGGTGGAGACAGTACTATAGACTAGATAAAGGGTCCAGGGTGGAGACAGTAACAGTACTATAGACTAGATAAAGGGTCCAGGTGGAGACAGTACTTTGACTAGATAAAGGGTCCAGGGTGGAGACAGTAACAGTACTATAGACTAGATAAAGGGTCCAGGGTACTGCACAGTACCATAGACTAGATAAAGGGTCCAGGGTGGAGACAGTAACAGTACTATAGACTAGATAAAGGGTCCAGGGTGGAGACAGTAACAGTACTTTAGGGACGAGATAAAGGGCCCACGGTGGAGACAGTAACATTACTATAGACTAGATAAAGGGTCCTGGAGACAGTAACCGTACTATAGACAGTAACAGCAGCAATGAGTTTAGACTAGATAAAGGGTCCAGGGTGGAGACCGTAACAGTACTATAGACTAGATAAGGGTCCAGGGTGGAGACAGTAGATAAAAAGGGTCCAGGGTGGAGACAGTAACAGTACTTTAGACTAGATAAAGGGTCCAGGGTGGAGACAGTAACAGTACTATAGACTAGATAAAGGGTCCAGGGTGGAGACAGTAACAGTACTGTAGACTAGATAAAGGGTCCAGGGCGGAGACAGTACTATAGACTAGATAAAGGGTCCAGGGTGGAGACAGTACTTTAGACTAGATAAAGGGTCCAGGGTGGAGACAGTAACAGTACTATAGACTAGATAAAGGGTCCAGGGTGGAGACAGTACTATAGACTAGATAAAGGGTCCAGGGTGGAGACGGTAACAGTACTATAGACTAGATAAGGGGTCCAGGGTGGAGACAGTACTATAGACTAGATAAAGCGTCCAGGGTGGAGACAGTACTTTAGACTAGATAAAGGGTCCAGGGTGGAGACAGTAACAGTACTATAGACTAGATAAAGGGTCCAGGGGTGGAGACAGTAACAGTACTTTAGACTAGATAAAGGGTCCAGGGTGGAGACAGTAACAGTACTATAGACTAGATAAAGGGTCCAGGGGTGGAGACAGTAACAGTACTATAGACTAGATAAAGGGTCCAGGGTGGAGACAGTAACAGCACCATAGACTAGATAAAGGGTCCAGGGAGGTGGAAAGAGACAGTAACAGCACTATAGACTAGATAAAGGGTCCAGGTGGAGACCGTAACAGTACTATAGAATAGATAAAGGCTCCAGGGGTGAGACAGTAACAGTACTATAGACTAGATAAAGGGTCCAGGGTGGAGACAGTACTATGATAGACCAGATAAAGGGTCCAGGGTGGAGACAGTAACAGTACTATTAACTAGATAAAGGGTCCAGGGTGGAGACAGTACTATAGACCAGATAAAGGGTCCAGGGTGGAGACAATAACAGTACTATGAACTAGATAAAGGGTCCAGGGTGGAGACAGTAACAGTACTATAGACTAGATAAAGGGTCCAGGGTGGAGACAGTACTATAGACCAGATAAAGGGTCCAGGGTGGAGACAGTAACAGTACTATAGACTAGATAAAGGGTCCAGGGTGGAGACAGTACTATAGACCAGATAAAGGGTCCAGGGTGGAGACAATAACAGTACTATGAACTAGATAAAGGGTCCAGGGTGGAGACAGTAACAGTACTATAGACTAGATAAAGGGTCCAGGGTGGAGACCGTAACAGTACTATAGACTAGATAAAGGGCCCAGGGGTGGAGACAGTACTATAGACTAGATAAAGGGCCCAGGGTGGAGACAGTAACAGTACTATAGACTAGATAAAGGGTCCAGGGTGGAGACCGTAACAGTACTATAGACTAGATAAAGGGTCCAGGGTGGAGACCGTAACAGTACTATAGACTAGATAAAGGGTCCAGGGTGGAGACAGTAACAGTACTATAGACTAGATAAAGGGTCCAAGGTGGAGACAGTACTATAGACCAGATAAAGGGTCCAGGGTGGAGACAGTAACAGTACTATAGACTAGATAAAGGGTCCAGGGTGGAGACAGTAACAGTACTTTAAACTAGATAAAGGGTCCAGGGTGGAGACAGTAACAGTACTATAGACTAGATAAAGGGCCCAGGGTGGAGACAGTAACAGTACTATAGACTAGATAAAGGGTCCAGGGTGGAGACAGTAACAGTACTTTAAACTAGATAAAGGGTCCAGGGTGGAGACAGTAACAGTACTATAGACTAGATAAAGGGTCCAGGGTGGAGACAGTACTATAGACTAGATAAATGGTCCAGGGTGGAGACAGTACTTTAGACTAGATAAAGCGTCCATGGTGGAGACAGTAACAGTACTATAGAATAGATAAAGGGTCCAGGGTGGAGACAGTACTATAGACTAGATAAAGGGTCCAGGGTGGAAACAGTAACAGTACTATAGACTAGATAAAGGGTCCAGGGTGGAGACAGTACTATAGACTAGATAAAGGGTCCAGGGTGTAGACAGTAACAGTACTATAGACTAGATAAAGGGTCCAAGGTGGAGACAGTACTATAGACTAGATAAAGGGTCCAGGGTGGAGACAGTACTATAGACTAGATAAAGGGTCCAGGGTGGAGACAGTACTTTAGACTAGATAAAGGGTCCAGGGTAGAGACAGTAACAGTACTATAGACTAGATAAAGGGTCCAGGGTGGAGACAGTACTATAGACTAGATAAAGGGTCCAGGGTGGAGACAGTAACAGTACTATAGACTAGATAAAGGGTCCATGGTGGAGACAGTACTATAGACTAGATAAAGGGTCCAGGGTGGAGACAGTAACAGTACTATAGACTAGATAAAGGGTCCAAGGTGGAGACAGTACTATAGACTAGATAAAGGGTCCAGGGTGGAGACAGTACTATAGACTAGATAAAGGGTCCAGGGTGGAGACAGTACTATAGACTAGATAAAGGGCCCAAGGTGGAGACAGTACTTTAGACTAGATAAATGTCCAGGGTGGAGATCGTAACAGTACTATAGACTAGATAAAGGGGCCCAGGGTGGAGACAGTACTATAGACTAGATAAAGGGTCCAGGGTGGAAACAGTAACAGTACTATAGACTAGATAAAGGGTCCAGGGTGGAGACAGTACTATAGACTAGATAAAGGGTCCAGGGTGTAGACAGTAACAGTACTATAGACTAGATAAAGGGTCCAAGGTGGAGACAGTACTATAGACTAGATAAAGGGTCCAGGGTGGAGACAGTACTATAGACTAGATAAAGGGTCCAGGGTGGAGACAGTACTATAGACTAGATAAAGGGTCCAGGGTGGAGACAGTACTTTAGACTAGATAAAGGGTCCAGGGTAGAGACAGTAACAGTACTATAGACTAGATAAAGGGTCCAGGGTGGAGACAGTAACAGTACTATAGACTAGATAAAGGGTCCAGGGTGGAGACAGTACTATAGACTAGATAAAGGGTCCAGGGTGGAGACAGTAACAGTACTATAGACTAGATAAAGGGTCCAGGGTGGAGACAGTACTATAGACTAGATAAAGGGTCCAGGGTGGAGACAGTACTATAGACTAGATAAAGGGTCCAGGGTGTAGACAGTAACAGTACTATAGACTAGATAAAGGGTCCAAGGTGGAGACAGTACTATAGACTAGATAAAGGGTCCAGGGTGGAGACAGTACTTTAGACTAGATAAAGTGTCCAGGGTGGAGACAGTAACAGTACTATAGACTAGATAAAGGGTCCAGGGTGGAGACAGTACTATAGACTAGATAAAGGGTCCAGGGTGGAGACAGTACTTTAGACTAGATAAAGGGTCCAGGGTGGAGACAGTAACAGTACTATAGACTAGATAAAGGGTCCAGGGTGGAGACAGTAACAGTACTATAGACTAGATAAAGGGTCCAGGGTGGAGACAGTACTATAGACTAGATAAAGGGTCCAGGGTGGAGACAGTAACAGTACTATAGACTAGATAAAGGGTCCAGGGTGGAGACAGTACTATAGACTAGATAAAGGGTCCAGGGTGGAGACAGTAACAGTACTATAGACTAGATAAAGGGTCCAGGGTGGAGACAGTACTATAGACTAGATAAAGGGTCCAGGGTGGAGACAGTAATATAGTCTAGATAAAGGGCCAAGGTGGAGACAGTACTTTAGACTAGATAAATGGTCCAGGGTGGAGATCAGTAACAGTACTATAGACTAGATAAAGGGCCCAGGGTGGAGACAGTACTATAGACTAGATAAAGGGTTCCAGGGTGGAGACAGTAACAGTACTATAGACTAGATAAAGGGCCCAGGGTGGAGACAGTACTATAGACTAGATAAAGGGTCCAGGGTGGAGACAGTAACAGTACTACAGACTAGATAAAGGGTCCAGGGTGGAGACACTACTATAGACTAGATAAAGGGTCCAGGGTGGAGACAGTAACAGTACTATAGACTAGATAAAGGGTCCAGGGTGGAGACAGTACTTTAGACTAGATAAAGGGTCCAGGGTGGAGACAGTAACAGTACTATAGACTAGATAAAGGGTCCAGGGTGGAGACAGTAACAGTACTATAGACTAGATAAAGGGTCCAGGGTGGAGACAGTAACAGTACTATAGACCAGATAAAGGGTCCAGGGTGGAGACACTACTATAGACTAGATAAAGGGCCCAAGGTGGAGACAGTAACAGTACTATAGACTAGATAAAGGGCCCAGGGTGGAGACAGTACTATAGACTAGATAAAGGGTCCAGGGTGGAGACAGTACTTTAGACTAGATAAAGGGCCCAAGGTGGAGACACTACTATAGACTAGATAAAGGGCCCAAGGTGGAGACAGTACTATAGACTAGATAAAGGGTCCAGGGTGGAGACAGTACTATAGACTAGATAAAGGGTCCAGGGTGGAGACCGTAACAGTACTATAGACTAGATAAAGGGTCCAGGGTGGAGACAGTAACAGTACTATGAACTAGATAAAGGGTCCAGGGTGGAGACAGTAACAGTACTATAGACCAGATAAAGGGTCCAGGGTGGAGACACTACTATAGACTAGATAAAGGGCCCAAGGTGGAGACAGTACTTTAGACTAGATAAAGGGCCCAGGGTGGAGACAGTAACAGTACTATAGACTAGATAAGGGGTCCAGGGTGGAGACAGTACTATAGACTAGATAAAGGGTCCAGGATGGAGACAGTAACAGTACTATAGACTAGATAAAGGGCCCAGGGTGGAGACAGTACTATAGACTAGATAAAGGGTCCAGGGTGGAGACAGTAACAGTACTATAGACTAGATAAAGGGTCCAGGGTGGAGACAGTAACAGTACTATAGACTAGATAAAGGGTCCAGGGTGGAGACAGTACCAGTACTATAGACTAGATAAAGGGCCCAGGGTGGAGACAGTACTATAGACTAGTTAAAGGGTCCAGGGTGGAGACAGTAACAGTACTATAGACTAGATAAAGGGTCCAGGGTGGAGACAGTAACAGTACTATAGACTAGATAAAGGGCCCAGAGGTGGAGACAGTACTATAGACTAGATTAAAGGGTCCAGGGTGGAGACAGTAACAGTACTATAGACTAGATAAAGGGTCCAGGGTGGAGACAGTAACAGTACTATAGACTAGATAAAGGGCCCAGGGTGGAGACAGTACTATAGACTCAGTTAAAGGGTCCAGGGTGGAGACAGTAACAGTACTATAGACTAGATAAAGGGTCCAGGGTGGAGACAGTAACAGTACTATAGACTAGATAAATGGCCCAGGGTGGAGACAGTACTATAGACTAGATAAAGGGTCCAGGGTGGAGACAGTAACAGTACTATAGACTAGATAAAGGGTCCAGGGTGGAGACAGTAACAGTACTATAGACTAGATAAAGGGTCCAGGGTGGAGACAGTAACAGTACTATAGACTAGATAAAGGGTCCAGGGTGGAGACAGTAACAGTACTATAGACTAGATAAAGGGTCCAGGGTGGAGACAGTAACAGTACTATAGACTAGATAAAGGGTCCAGGGTGGAGACAGTAACAGTACTATAGACTAGATAAAGGGTCCAGGGTGGAGACAGTAACAGTACTATAGACTAGATACAAGGGTCCAGGGTGGAGACAGTACCAGTACTATAGACTAGATAAAGGGCCCAGGGTGGAGACAGTACTATAGACTAGTTAAAGGGTCCAGGGTGGAGACAGTAACAGTACTATAGACTAGATAAAGGGTCCAGGGTGGAGACAGTAACAGTACTATAGACTAGATAAAGGGCCCAGGGTGGAGACAGTACTATAGACTAGATAAAGGGTCCAGGATTGGAGACAGTAACAGTACTATAGACTAGATAAAGGGTCCAGGGTGGAGACAGTAACAGTACTATAGACTAGATAAAGGGCCCAGGGTGGAGACAGTACTATAGACTAGATAAAGGGTCCAGGGTGGAGACAGTAACAGTACTATAGACTAGATAAAGGGTCCAGAGGTGGAGACAGTAACAGTACTATAGACTAGATAAAGGGTCCAGGGTGGAGACAGTAACAGTACTATAGACTAGATAAAGGGTCCAGGGTGGAGACAGAACAGTACTATAGACTAGATAAAGGGTCCAGGGTGGAGACAGTACTATAGACTAGATAAAGGGTCCAGGGTGGAGACAGTAACAGTACTATAGACTAGATAAAGGGTCCAGGGTGGAGACAGTACTATAGACTAGATAAAGGGTCCAGGGTGGAGACAGTAACAGTACTATAGACTAGATAAAGGGTCCAGGGTGGAGACAGTACTATAGACTAGATAAAGGGTCCAGGAGTGGAGACAGTAACAGTACTAGACTAGATAAAGGGTCCAGGGTGGAGACAGTAACAGTACTATAGACTAGAGGTCCAGGGTGC
>NW_026278486.1:0-5015 GCF_023373465.1 Oncorhynchus keta | reverse complement strand
AGTCATTTTTCCAACAATCGTTTACAGACAGAGTATTTATAAATATTCAGAAGTTTACATACACTAAGTTGACTGTGCCTTTAAACAGCTTGGAAAATTCCAGAAAATGATGCCAATGGGTTTAGAAGCTTCTGATAGGCTAATTGACATCATTTGAGTCAATTGGAGGTGTACCTGTGGATGTATTTCAATGCCTACCTTCAACCTCAGTGCCTCCTTGCTTCACATCATGGGAAAATCAAAAGAAATCAGCCAAGACCTCAGAAAAAAAGTTGTAGACCTCCACAAGTCTGGTTCATCCTTGGGAGAAATGTCCAAACGCCTGAAGGTACCACGGTCATCTGTACAAACAATAGTACGCAAGTATAAACACCATGGGACCACGCAGCCATCATTTGGCCGCCTTTCGTTTCAGTTCTCTGTTGCCTGTGACTGGAACGAATTGCAAAAATCGCTCAAGTTGGAGACTTATCTCCCTCACCAACTTCAAACATCTGCTATCTGAGCAGCTAACCGATCGCTGCAGCTGTACATAGTCTATCGGTAAATAGCCCACCATTTTACCTACCTCATCCCCATACTGTTTTATTTATTTACTTTTCTGCTCTTTTGCACACAATATCTCTACCTGTACATGACCATCTGATCATTTATCACTCCAGTGTTAATCTGCAATATTATAATTATTCACCTACCTCCTCATGCCTTTTTGCACACAATGTATATAGACTCCCTTTTTTCTACTGTGTTATTGACATTATTGTTTACTCCATGTGTAATTCTGTGTTGTCTGTTCACACTGCTATGCTTTATCTTGGCCAGGTAGCAGTTGCAAATGAGAACTTGTTCTCAACTAGCCTACCTGGTTAAATAACGGTGAAATAAAATCAAATAAATGTGTTTTTTTTAAATACCGCTCAGGAAGGAGAAGCATTCTGTCTCCTGATTAACATATTTTGGTGCGAAAAGTGCAAATCAATCCCAGAATAACAAAGGACCTTGTGAAGATGCTGGAGGAAACAGGTACAAAGTATCCCATATCCACAGTAAAACAAGTCATATATCACATAACTTGAAGGCCGCTCAGCAAGGAAGAAGCCACTGCTTCAAAACCGCCATAAGCCAGACTACGGTTTGCAGCAACTGTGGGGACAAAGATCATAATTTTTTGGAGAAATGTCCTCTGGTCTGATGAAACAAATATAGAACTGTTTGGCCATAATGACAATCCTTATGTTTAGAGGAAAAAGGGGAGGCTTGCAAGCCAAAGAACACCATCCCAACCGTGAGAAGCACGGGGTGGGAGCATCATGTTATGGGGCTTTGCTGGGAGGACTGCTGCACTTCTAAACTAGATGGTATCATGAGGCTAAGGAAATGTGCATATATTGAAGCAACATCAAGACATCAGTCAGAGAGTTAAAGCTTGGTCGCAAATGGGACTTCAAATGGAAAATGACCCCAGGTATACTTCCAAAGTTGTGGTAAAATGGCTCAAGGACAACAAAGTCAAGGTATTGGAGTGGCCATCACAAAGTCCTCAACTCAATCCTATAGAAAATGAGCGGGCAGAACAGAAAAAGTGTGCACAGGCACCCAGCTTATTGTGGGAAGCGTGTCAAAGGCTACTCAAAATGTTGACCCAAGTTAAACAATTTAAAGGCAATGCTACCAAATAGTAATCAGTGTATGTAAACTTCTGACCTACTGGGAATGTGATGAAAGGAAGAAACACTGAAATAAATCAATCATTCTCTCCACTATTATTCTGACATTTCACATTCTTAAAACAAAATGGTGACCTTAACTGACCTAAGTCAGGACATTTATACTAGGATTAAATGTCAGGAATTGTGAAAAACTGAGTTTAAATGTACTTAGGTGCATGTAAACTTCACTTCAACTTTACATGTAGGTAGAGTTATTAAATTGACTATGCATAGATGATAACAATAGAGAGTAGCAGCGGTGTAAAAGAGGGGCGGGGCGCAATGCAACTCGTCTGGGTAGCCATTTGATTAGATGGTCAGAAGTCTTATGGCTTGGGGGTAGAAGCGGTTTATGAACCTCTTGGACCTGGACTTGGCACTCCGGTTCAGCTTGCCGTGCGATAGCAGAGAACACTGCCTGGTGTAGAGTTCTGGATGGCAGAAAGCCTGACTCCAGTGATGTACCCTCTGTAGTGCCATGCGGTCGGGCGAGCAGTTTTCCAAACCAGGCAGTGATGCAATGCTCTCCGATGGTGCAGCTGTAAAACTTTGAGGATCTGAGGACCCGTGTAAAATCTTTTCCCAGTTCCCTGAGGGGGAATAGATTTTGTCGTGCCCTCTTCTCAACTGTTTTTGGTGTGCTTGGACCACCTTAGTTAATTGAGTGATGTGGACTCAGGAACTTGAAGCTCTCAACCTGCTCCACTACAGCCCCGTCAATGAGAATGGGGGCGTGCATGTCCTCCCTTTCCTGTAGTTCACAATCATCTCCTTTGTTGAGGAGAGGTTGTTGTCCTGGCACCACATTGCCAGGTCTCGTCGTTGTCGGTGATCGGGCCTACCACTGTTGTGCCCTCCAGGTCCCCTCGGAGAGTTCATCAATGAGCTTGATGTCTTGATAAGCTCCTTTCCTGAGGACGGCTCACCTCTCACAGTTCTGGGCGACTTTAACCTCCCCACGTCTACCTTTGACTCATTCCTCTCTGCCTCCTTCTTTCCACTCCTTTCCTCTTTTGACCTCACCCTCTCACCTTCCCCCTACTCACAAGGCAGGCAATACGCTCGACCTCATCTTTACTAGATGCTGTTCTTCCACTAACCTCATTGCAACTCCCCTCCAAGTCTCCGACCACTACCTTGCATCCTTTTTCCCTCTCATCCAACACTTCCCACACTGCCCCTACTCGGATGGTATCGCGCCGTCCCAACCTTCGCTCTCTCTCCCCGCTACTCTCTCCTCTTCCATCCTATCATCTCTTCCCTCTGCTCAAACCTTCTCCAACCTATCTCCTGATTCTGCCTCCTCAACCCTCCTCTCCTCCCTTTCTGCATCCTTTGACTCTCTATGTCCCCTATCTTCCAGGCCGGCTCGGTCCTCCCCTCCTGCTCCGTGGCTCGACGACTCATTGCGAGCTCACAGAACAGGGCTCCGGGCAGCCGAGCGGAAATGGAGGAAAACTTCGCCTCCCTGCGGACCTGGCATCCTTTCGCTCCCTCCTCTCTACATTTTCCTCCTCTGTCTCTGCTGCTAAAGCCACTTTCTACCACTCTAAATTCCAAGCATCTGCCTCTAACCCTAGGAAGCTCTTTGCCACCTTCCCCTCCCTCCTGAATCCTCCTCCCCCTCCCCCCTCCTCCCTCTCTGCAGATGACTTCGTCAACCATTTTGAAAAGAAGGTCGACGACATCCGATCCTCGTTTGCTAAGTCAAACGACACCGCTGGTTCTGCTCACACTGCCCTACCCTGTGCTCTGACCTCTTTCTCCCTCTCTCTCCAGATGAAATCTTGCGTCTTGTGACGGCCGGCCGCCCAACAACCTGCCCGCTCGACCCTATCCCCTCCTCTCTTCTCCAGACCATTTCCGGAGACCTTCTCCCTTACCTCACCTCGCTCATCAACTCATCCTTGACCGCTGGCTACGTCCCTTCCGTCTTCAAGAGAGCGAGAGTTGCACCCCTTCTGAAAAAACCTACACTCGATCCCTCCGATGTCAACAACTACAGACCAGTATCCCTTCTTTCTTTTCTCTCCAAAACTCTTGAACGTGCCGTCCTTGGCCAGCTCTCCCGCTATCTCTCTCAGAATGACCTTCTTGATCCAAATCAGTCAGGTTTCAAGACTAGTCATTCAACTGAGACTGCTCTTCTCTGTATCACGGAGGCGCTCCGCACTGCTAAAGCTAACTCTCTCTCCTCTGCTCTCATCCTTCTAGACCTATCGGCTGCCTTCGATACTGTGAACCATCAGATCCTCCTCTCCACCCTCTCCGAGTTGGGCATCTCCCGGCGCGGCCACGCTTGGATTGCGTCCTACCTGACAGGTCGCTCCTACCAGGTGGCGTGGCGAGAATCTGTCTCCTCACCACGCGCTCTCACCACTGGTGTCCCCCAGGGCTCTGTTCTAGGCCCTCTCCTATTCTCGCTATACACCAAGTCACTTGGCTCTGTCATAACCTCACATGGTCTCTCCTATCATTGGTATGCAGACGACACACAATTAATCTTCTCCTTTCCCCCTTCTGATGACCAGGTGGCGAATCGCATCTCTGCATGTCTGGCAGACATATCAGTGTGGATGACGGATCACCACCTCAAGCTGAACCTCGGCAAGACGGAGCTGCTCTTCCTCCCGGGGAAGGACTGCCCGTTCCATGATCTCGCCATCACGGTTGACAACTCCATTGTGTCCTCCTCCCAGAGCGCTAAGAACCTTGGCGTGATCCTGGACAACACCCTGTCGTTCTCAACTAACATCAAGGCCGTGGCCCGTTCCTGTAGGTTCATGCTCTACAACATCCGCAGAGTACGACCCTGCCTCACACAGGAAGCGGCGCAGGTCCTAATCCAGGCACTTGTCATCTCCCGTCTGGATTACTGCAACTCGCTGTTGGCTGGGCTCCTGCCTGTGCCATTAAACCCCTACAACTCATCCAGAACGCCGCAGCCCGTCTGGTGTTCAACCTTCCCAAGTTCTCTCCACGTCACCCCGCTCCTCCGCTCTCTCCACTGGCTTCCAGTTGAAGCTCGCATCCGCTACAAGACCATGGTGCTTGCCTACGGAGCTGTGAGGGGAACGGCACCTCAGTACCTCCAGGCTCTGATCAGGCCCTACACCCAAACAAGGGCACTGCGTTCATCCACCTCTGGCCTGCTCGCCTCCCTACCACTGAGGAAGTACAGTTCCCGCTCAGCCCAGTCAAAACTGTTCGCTGCTCTGGCTCCCCAATGGTGGAACACACTCCCTCACGACGCCAGGACAGCGGAGTCAATCACCACCTTCCGGAGACACCTGAAACCCCACCTCT
>NW_026278485.1:0-7845 GCF_023373465.1 Oncorhynchus keta | reverse complement strand
GTTAAGTATAGGCTAAATCCTAGTAGAAAACCTGGTTCAGTCTACGTTCCACCAGACACTGGGAGATGAATTCACCTTTCAGCAGGACAATAACCTACAACACAAGGCCACATATACACTGGAGTTGCTTACCAAGAAGACAGTGAGTGTCCCTGAGTGGCTGAGTAACAGTTTTAACTGAAATCCACTTGAAAATCTTTGGCAAGACCTGAATATGAATATGATTCTAGCACGATCAATCCATTCGACAGAGATTATAATGGGCAAAAGCTGAAAGACTTACCCAGAAAGACTCACAGCTCTGAGAGACTTACCCATAAAGACTCACAGCTCTTAGAGACTTACCCAGAAAGACTCACAGCTCTTAGAGACTTACCCAGAAAGACTCACAGCTCTGAGAGAGACTTACCCCATAAAGACTCACAGCTCTTAGAGACTTACCCAGAAAGACTCTAGCTCTTAGAGACTTACCCAGAAAGACTCACAGCTCTTAGAGACTTACACAGAAAGACTCACAGCTCTGAGAGACTTACCCAGAAAGACTCACAGCTCTTAGAGACACCTACCCCAGAAAGACTCACAGCTCTTAGAGACTCACCTAGAAAGACTCACAGCCTGAGACTTACCCAGAAAGACTCACAGCTCTGAGAGACTTACCCAGAAAGACTCACAGCTCTGAGAGACTTACCCAGAAAGACTCACAGCTCTTAGAGACTTACCCAGAAAGACTCACAGCTCTGAGAGACTTACCCAGAAAGGCTGTAATCGCTGACAAAGATGTTGTACAATCTAGGAGTGGAATACTTATATAAATTAGATCTTTTCTGTATTTCATTTTTCAAAAAACATTTGCAAACACTTCTAAAATCATGTTTTCACTTTGTCATTATCGGGTATTGTGAAGATGGGTGAGAAAATGTTTTATCAAATCCATTTTGATATCAGGTTGTAACACAACAAAATGTGGAACTGGTTAATTATGAATACTATGAATAGGTTCTGAAGGCACTGTAAACTACACCGCAAGACTTCTGAGTAACACCAAAGTACCAAGCGTGGTTAACGATAGGCTGAAAGCAACTGTGAGAAAGGTTAACGATAGGCTGAAAGTAACTGTGAGGAAGGTTAACGATAGGCTGAAAGCAACTGTGAGAAAGGTTAACGATAGGCTGAAAGCAACTGTGAGAAAGGTTAACGATAGGCTGAAAGCAACTGTGAGAAAGGTTAACGATAGGCTGAAAGCAACTGTGAGAAAGGTTAACGATAGGCTGAAAGCAACTGTGAGAAAGGTTAACGATAGGCTGCTCATCCTGTACCTTTGTTCGTCCTGAAGTGGATGGGGTCTGACAGGGGACCCACTTTCTGGCATTCTTAGCCTGGATCCTGAAGTAGTAGACGGTGTCCAGGTTCAGGTCCATCACCTGGTGGGTCAGACGGTCTCCACTGATACTCTCCATTACCCAGTCATCTATAGGCATGTTCTTATCCAGGGTGTAATATTAGGATATAGCCTGGTAGAGAAACAACACACAGAGGAAGACTGATTAACCCTAACAGTTACCCAGTCATCTATAGGCATGTTCTTATCCAGGGTGTAATACAGGATATAGCCTGGTAGAGAAACAACACACAGAGGAAGACTGATTAACCCCAACAGTTACCCAGTCATCTATAGGCATGTTCTTATCCAGGGTGTAATACAGGATATAGCCTGGTAGAGAAACAACACACAGAGGAAGACTGATTAACCCCAACAGTTACCCAGTCATCTATAGGCATGTTCTTATCCAGGGTGTAATACAGGATATAGCCTGGTAGAGAAACAACACACAGAGGAAGACTGATTAACCCCAACAGTTACCCAGTCATCTATAGGCATGTTCTTATCCAGGGTGTAATACAGGATATAGCCTGGTAGAGAAACAACACACAGAGGAAGACTGATTAACCCTAACAGTTACCCAGTCATCTATAGGCATGTTCTTATCCAGGGAGTAGTACAGGAGGTGTTAGAAAGATAACAACACAGAGAGAGTCTAAGTAAACAACCTTTGACAATTACTATAGGAGTTGACAAGACAGCACAAAACAGATCTGTGACCAGGCTAGAGTTTTGTTCAATGTAGAATAAGATGTAGCCTGGCAGGTCACAAAGACAACACACCCGCTGCAACAACTGGTTTGGTTTACTTATCTTTTTAATTTGATGCTCTTAGTCATGTTCCAGGAAACATTACGTCATTCTATTGCACAAAGGCTGAGTCATGTAGTCTACAGACCTCTACATCACAACAGAATCAACAGGTAGCTGAGTCATGTAGTCTACAGACCTCTACATCACAACAGAATCAACAGGTAGCTGAGTCATGTAGTCTACAGACCTCTACATCACAACAGGTAGCTGAGTCATGTAGTCTACAGACCTCTACATCACAACAGGTAGCTGAGTCATGTAGTCTACAGACCTCTACATCACAACAGAATCAACAGGTAGCTGAGTCATGTAGTCTACAGACCTCTACATCACAACAGAATCAACAGGTAGCTGAGTCATGTAGTCTACAGACCTCTACATCACAACAGAATCAACAGGTAGCTGAGTCATGTAGTCTTCAGACCTCTACATCACAACAGAATCAACAGGTAGCTGAGTCATGTAGTCTACAGAACTCTACATCACAACAGAATCAACAGGTAGCTGAGTCATGTAGTCTACAGACCTCTACATCACAACAGAATCAACAGGTAGCTGAGTCATGTAGTCTACAGACCTCTACATCACAACAGGTAACTGAGTCATGTAGTCTACAGTCTACAGAATCAACAGGTAGCTGAGTCATGTAGTCTACAGTCTACAGAATCAACAGCGGTATCTTCACAATTAGTGTTATTTTCATTGTTTACAGTAAATCACTAGAGACATTATACCCCAGGAGAGAATATGTGGAACACAACAAATGAACATTCGGTACGATGAGCAGAGATAACCTGATACCCTCCAGGTCATTCAGTACGACGAGCAGAGATAACCTGATACCTTCCAGGTCATTCAGTACGATGAGCAGAGATACCCTACAGGTCATTCAGTATGACGAGCAGAGATACCCTACAGGTCATTCAGTACGACGAGCAGAGATAACCTACAGGTCATTCAGTACGATGAGCAGAGATACCCTACAGGTCATTCAGTACGACGAGCAGAGATAACCTACAGGTCATTCAGTACGACGAGCAGAGATAACCTGATACCTTCCAGGTCATTCAGTACGACGAGCAGAGATAACCTGATACCTTCCAGGTCATTCAGTATGACGAGCAGAGATACCTTACATGTCATTCAGTACGATGAGCAGAGATAACCTGATACCTTCCAGGTCATTCAGTATGACGAGCAGAGATACCTTACATGTCATTCAGTACGACGAGCAGAGATAACCTGATACCTTCCAGGTCATTCAGTATGACGAACAGAGATAACCTGATACCTTCCAGGTCATTCAGTATGACGAGCAGAGATACCCTACAGGTCATTCAGTACGACGAGCAGAGATAACCTACAGGTCATTCAGTACGATGAGCAGAGATACCCTACAGGTCATTCAGTACGATGAGCAGAGATACCCTACAGGTCATTCAGTACGACGAGCAGAGATACCCTACAGGTCATTCAGTACGATGAGCAGAGATACCCTACAGGTCATTCAGTACGACGAGCAGAGATAACCTACAGGTCATTCAGTACGATGAGCAGAGATACCTTCCAGGTCATTCAGTACGACGAGCAGAGATACCCTACAGGTCATTCAGTACGATGAGCAGAGATACCCTACAGGTCATTCAGTACGATGAGCAGAGATACCCTACAGGTCATTCAGTACGATGAGCAGAGATACCCTATAGGTCATTCAGTACGATGGGCAGAGATACCCTACAGGTCATTCAATACGATGAGCAGAGATACCCTACAGGTCATTCAGTACGACGAGCAGAGATAACCTGATACCTTCCAGGTCATTCAGTACGACGAGCAGAGATAACCTGATACCTTCCAGGTCATTCAGTATGACGAGCAGAGATACCTTACATGTCATTCAGTACGACGAGCAGAGATAACCTGATACCTTCCAGGTCATTCAGTATGACGAACAGAGATAACCTGATACCTTCCAGGTCATTCAGTATGACGAGCAGAGATAACCTGATACCTTCCAGGTCATTCAGTACGACGAGCAGAGATAACCTGATACCTTCCAGGTCATTCAGTATGACGAGCAGAGATAACCTGATACCTTCCAGGTCATTCAGTATGACGAGCAGAGATACCTTACATGTCATTCAGTACGACGAGCAGAGATAACCTGATACCTTCCAGGTCATTCAGTATGACGAACAGAGATAACCTGATACCTTCCAGGTCATTCAGTATGACGAGCAGAGATAACCTGATACCTTCCAGGTCATTCAGTATGACGAGCAGAGATAACCTGATACCTTCCAGGTCATTCAGTACGACGAGCAGGGATAACCTGATACCTTCCAGGTCATTCAGTACGATGAGCAGAGATACCCTACAGTTCATTCAGTACGATGAGCAGAGATAACCTGATACCTTCCAGGTCATTCAGTACGACGAGCAGAGATACCCTGATACCTCCCAGGTAATTCAGTACGATGAGCAGAGATAACCTGATACCTTCCAGGTCATTCAGTACGATGCGCAGAGATAACCTGATACCTTCCAGGTCATTCAGTACGATGAGCAGAGATAACCTGATACCTTCCAGGTCATTCAGTACGACGAGCAGAGATACCCTACATGTCATTCAGTACGATGAGCAGAGATTACCTGATACCTTCCAGGTCATTCAGTACGATGAGCAGAGATAACCTGATACCGTCCAGGTCATTCAGTACGACGAGCAGAGATAACCTGATACATTCCAGGTAATTCAGTACGACGAGCAGAGATACCCTGATACCTCCCAGGTAATTCAGTACGATGAGCAGAGATAACCTGATACCTTCCAGGTCATTCAGTACGATGCGCAGAGATAACCTGATACCTTCCAGGTCATTCAGTACGATGAGCAGAGATAACCTGATACCTTCCAGGTCATTCAGTACGACGAGCAGAGATACCCTACATGTCATTCAGTACGATGAGCAGAGATTACCTGATACCTTCCAGGTCATTCAGTACGATGAGCAGAGATAACCTGATACCGTCCAGGTCATTCAGTAGGACGAGCAGAGATAACCTGATACATTCCAGGTCATTCAGTACGACGAGCAGAGATAACCTGATTCATTCCAGGTCATTCAGTACGACGAGCAGAGATAACCTGATACCTTCCAGGTCATTCAGTACGACGAGCAGAGATAACCCGAAACCTTCCAGGTCATTCAGTATGACGAGCAGAGATAACCTGATACCCTCCAGGTCATTCAGTACGACGAGCAGAGATAACCTGATACCTTCCAGGTCATTCAGTACGACGAGCAGAGATAACCTGATACCTTCCAGGTCATTCAGTACGATGAGCAGAGATAACCTGATACATTCCAGGTCATTCAGTACAACGAGCAGAGATAACCTGATACCTTCCAGGTCATTCAGTACGACGAGCAGCGATAACCTGATACCCTACAGGTCATTCAGTATGACGAGCAGAGATAACCTGATACCTTCCAGGTCATTCAGTATGACGAGCAGAGATAACCTGATACCTTCCAGGTCATTCAGTACGACGAGCAGAGATAACCTGATACCTTCCAGGTCATTCAGTACAACGAGCAGAGATAACCTGATACCTTCCAGGTCATTCAGTACAACGAGCAGAGATAACCTGATACCTTCCAGGTCATTCAGTACGATGAGCAGAGATAACCTGAAACCTTCCAGGTCATTCAGTACGATGAGCAGAGATAACCTGATACCTTCCAGGTCATTCAGTACAACGAGCAGAGATACCCTACAGGTCATTCAGTACGACGAGCAGAGATAACCTGATACATTCCAGGTCATTCAGTACAACGAGCAGAGATAACCTGATACATTCCAGGTCATTCAGTACAACGAGCAGAGATAACCTGATCCCCTACAGGTCATTCAGCCTGGTATTTGACTGACTGTGTCCCAAAGGACTGACTGTGTTCCCACATAGTTAGTGAGGGGAGCAGGGAACAAGGAAACAGCATCCATCTACCACACCCACAGTTCTGTCCGCAGGGAGCACTCTATTGGTCGTAGTCTGACTTCAGTCGTCATCAGGATCATTACTGGAGACTGATTTACAACATTGAGGAGAGGAGAAGGGTGGAGAGGAGAGGAGGAGGATGGGGGAGGGGGGAATAGGGGAGGAAAAGAGGGGGGGTAGTGTGGAGGAAGAGGAGGGGTGGAGGAAGAGGAATGGAGGGGGGGAGGGGAAGAGAGGAAGGGAAGGGAGGTGGAGTGGAGGGGAGGAAAGGAGGGGTGGAGAAGGAGAGGAAGGGAGGGGGAGGAGGACTATGGGTCTTCTATGGGAGAAGGGGAGGGTAGTGCTTGGGTCCAAGGTGGAGACAGTACTTTAGACTAGATAAAGGGTCCAGGGTGGAGACAGTAACAGTACTTTAGACTAGATAAAGGGTCCAGGGTGGAGACAGTAACAGTACTATAGACTAGATAAAGGGTCCAGGGTGGAGACAGTACTATAGACTAGATAAAGGGTCCAGGGTGGAGACAGTAACAGTACTTTAGACTAGATAAAGGGCCCAGGGTGGAGACAGTAACAGTACTATAGACTAGATAAAGGGTCCAGGGTGGAGACAGTAACAGTACTTTAGACTAGATAAAGGGTCCAGGGTGGAGATGGTAACAGTACTATAGACTAGATAAAGGGCCCAAGGTGGAGACAGTACTATAGACTAGATAAAGGGTCCAGGGTGGAGACAGTAACAGTACTGTAGACTAGATAAAGGGCCCAAGGTGGAGACAGTACTATAGACTAGATAAAGGGTCCAGGGTGGAGACAGTAACAGTACTATAGACTAGATAAAGGGTCCAGGGTGGAGACAGTACTTTAGACTAGATAAAGGGTCCAGGGTGGAGACAGTAACAGTACTATAGACTAGATAAAGGGTCCAGGGTGGAGACAGTACTTTAGACTAGATAAAGGGTCCAGGGTGGAGACAGTAACAGTACTATAGACTAGATAAAGGGTCCAGGGTGGAGACCGTAACAGTACTATAGACTAGATAAAGGGTCCAGGGTGGAGACAGTAACAGTACTATAGACTAGATAAAGGGTCCAGGGTGGAGACAGTAACAGTACTTTAGACGAGATAAAGGGCCCACGGTGGAGACAGTAACATTACTATAGACTAGATAAAGGGTCCTGGGTGGAGACAGTAACAGCACTTTAGACTAGATAAAGGGTCCAGGGTGGAGACCGTAACAGTACTTTAGACTAGATAAAGGGCCCAGGGTGGAGACAGTAACAGTACTTTTTAGACTAGATAAAGGGTCCAGGTAGACAGTAAAGGGTAAAGGGTCCAGGGTGGAGACAGTAACAGTACTGTAGACTAGATAAAGGGTCCAGGGCGGAGACAGTACTATAGACTAGATAAAGGGTCCAGGGTGAGACAGTACTTTAGACTAGATAAAGGGTCCAGGGTGGAGACAGTAACAGTACTATAGACTAGATAAAGGGTCCAGGGTGGAGACAGTACTATAGACTAGATAAAGGGTCCAGGGTGGAGACTATAGACTAGATAAGGGTCCAGGGTGGGAGACAGTACAGACTAGATAAAGCGTCCAGGGTGGAGACAGTACTTTAGACTAGATAAAGGGTCCAGGGTGGAGACAGTA
>NW_026278484.1:0-2784 GCF_023373465.1 Oncorhynchus keta | reverse complement strand
TGAGAGTGAGGGGAGCACATTGTTGTATTTCTACTGGTGAGAGTGAGGGGAGCACATTGTTGTATTTCTACTGGTGAGAGTGAGGGGAGCACATTGTTGTATTGTTTTACTGAGAGTGAGGGGAGCACATTGTTGTATTTCTACTGGTGAGAGTGAGGGAGCACATTGTTGTATTTCTACTGGTGAGAGTGAGGGAGCACATTCTTGTATTGTTTTGACTGAGAGTGAGGGAGCACATTGTTGTATTTCTACTGGTGAGAGTGAGGGAGCACATTGTTGTATTTCTACTGGTGAGAGTGAGGGGAGCACATTGTTGTATTTCTACTGGTGAGAGTGAGGGGAGCACATTGTTGTATTTCTACTGGTGAGAGTGAGGGAGCATATTGTTGTATTTCTTACTGGTGAGAGTGAGGGAGCACATTGATGTATTTCTACTGGTGAGAGTGAGGGAGCACATTGTTGTATTTCTACTGGTGAGAGTGAGGGGAGCATATTGTTGTATTTCTACTGGTGAGAGTGAGGGGAGCACATTGTTGTATTGTTTTACTGGAGAGTGAGGGGAGCACATTGTTGTATTTCTACTGGTGAGAGTGAGGGGAGCACATTGTTGTATTTCTACTGGTGAGAGCGAGGGGAGCACATTCTTGTATTGTTTTGACTGAGAGTGAGGGGAGCACATTGTTGTATTTCTACTGGTGAGAGTGAGGGAGCACATTGTTGTATTTCTACTGGTGAGAGTGAGGGGAGCACATTGTTGTATTTCTACTGGTGAGAGTGAGGGGAGCACATTGTTGTATTTCTACTGGTGAGAGTGAGGGGAGCATATTGTTGTATTTCTACTGGTGAGAGTGAGGGGAGCACATTGATGTATTTCTACTGGTGAGAGTGAGGGAGCACATTGTTGTATTTCTACTGGTGAGAGTGAGGGGAGCATATTGTTGTATTTCTACTGGTGAGAGTGAGGGGAGCATATTGTTGTATTTCTACTGGTGAGAGTGAGGGGAGCACATTGTTGTATTTCTACTGGTGAGAGTGAGGGAGCACATTGTTGTATTTCTACTGGTGAGAGTGAGGGAGCACATTGTTGTATTTCTACTGGTGAGAGTGAGGGGAGCATATTGTTGTATTTCTACTGGTGAGAGTGAGGGAGCACAGTTGGTTGTATTGTTTCTACTGAGAGTGAGGGGAGCACATTGTTGTATTTCTACTGGTGAGAGTGAGGAGCACATTGTTGTATTTCTACTGGTGAGAGTGAGGGGAGCACATTGGTTGTATTGTTTTACTGAGAGTGAGGGAGCACATTGTTGTATTTCTACTGGTGAGAGTGAGGGAGCACATTGTTGTATTTCTACTGGTGAGAGTGAGGGGAGCACATTGTTGTATTGTCTACTGGTGAGAGTGAGGGAGCACATTGTTGTATTTCTACTGGTGAGAGTGAGGGAGCACATTGTTGTATTGTTTTGACTGAGAGTGAGGGAGCACATTGTTGTATTTCTACTGGTGAGAGTGAGGGGAGCACATTGTTGTATTTCTACTGGTGAGAGTGAGGGAGCACATTGTTGTATTTCTACTGGTGAGAGTGAGGGGAGCACATTGTTGTATTTCTACTGGTGAGAGTGAGGGGAGCACATTGTTGTATTTCTACTGGTGAGAGTGAGGGGAGCACATTGTTGTATTTCTACTGGTGAGAGTGAGGGAGCACATTGTTGTATTTCTACTGGTGAGAGTGAGGGGAGCATATTGTTGTATTTCTACTGGTGAGAGTGAGGGAGCACATTGTTGTATTTCTACTGGTGAGAGTGAGGGGAGCACATTGTTGTATTTCTACTGGTGAGAGTGAGGGAGCACATTGTTGTATTTCTACTGGTGAGAGTGAGGGAGCACATTGTTGTATTTCTACTGGTGAGAGTGAGGGGAGCACATTGTTGTATTTCTACTGGTGAGAGTGAGGGGAGCACATTGTTGTATTGTTTCTACTGGTGAGAGTGAGGGGAGCACATTGTTGTATTTCTACTGGTGAGAGTGAGGGGAGCACATTGTTGTATTTCTACTGGTGAGAGTGAGGGAGCACATTGTTGTATTTCTACTGGTGAGAGTGAGGGAGCACATTGTTGTATTTCTACTGGTGAGAGTGAGGGGAGCACATTGTTGTATTTCTACTGGTGAGAGTGAGGGGAGCACATTGTTGTATTTCTACTGGTGAGAGTGAGGGAGCACATTGTTGTATTGTTTTTACTGAGAGTGAGGGGGCACATTGTTGTATTTCTACTGGTGAGAGTGAGGGGAGCACATTGTTGTATTTCTACTGGTGAGAGTGAGGGAGCACATTGTTGTATTGTTTTGACTGAGAGTGAGGGGAGCACATTGTTGTATTTCTACTGGTGAGAGTGAGGGAGCACATTGTTGTATTGTTTCTACTGGTGAGAGTGAGGGGAGCACATTGTTGTATTTCTACTGGTGAGAGTGAGGGAGCACATTGTTGTATTTCTACTGGTGAGAGTGAGGGGAGCATATTAGTTGCATTGTCTTACTCGAGAGTGAGGGAGCACATTGTTGTATTGTTTTTACTGGAGAGTGAGGAGCACATTGTTGTATTTCTACTGGTGAGAGTGAGGGGAGCACATTAGTTGTATTGTCTCTGCTGAGAGTGAGGAGCACATTGTTGTATTGTTTTTACTGAGAGTGAGGGAGCACATTAGTTGTATTGTTTTTACTGAGAGTGAGGAGCACATTGTTGTATTGTTTTGACTGAGTGAGGGAGCACATTAGTTGTATTTCTACTGG